>NC_056738.1:336776862-336896974 GCF_019279795.1 Protopterus annectens | reverse complement strand
GCCCATAAAACGGTTTAAAAAAGGGGGCAAACCCCCAAAATTCCTTAAAACAAAACCCCTTCCTTTTTTGCAAGGGAATAGAGAAAAGGCATTACTGATATCAATTACAGAAAAGTAGTTATCCGCTGGAAGGATATCGCTCAGCAGAATAGACGGATCCGGACTATGGGGCCCGAGGTACCACCGCTGGCATTTATTGCCTGTAAGTCTTGTACCATCCTCCATGTCCCATCCGGTTTTTTACTGGAAATAAGGGCGATTACACGGTGAGTCTGTGCACAGAATTAATACTCCAGCTTTCAAAAGTGCTGTGATTACCGGTAAAATGCCCTCCTCTGCCTTTCTGCTCAAGGATACTGCCGCTTATGAGGTCTAAATTCTGACTTGGGTGTAATCTTCACCTGTCCTGCCGCTCTAATCAGTCCGATATCGTGCTGACACTACAATAATTTTGAGTTTGGAATCATCTGCAATTGAGATTCTTCCATGGGGGTAAGGAGACATAGTCATAATGTCCCAGGATTGTATCGGTTTGTCTTCCCTGAGGTGCACGGTCGGTCTGGCTTGTGTAACCCAGTTAAGTTTTTGAACCTGAATGCCCTTACCTGCCAACTGTTCTGGTGTCCATCCTACCCATTCAGTTATTTTCTTACCCACGAGGTACCATGACATTCCTTTACCCTCCGTGACTGAAATATGTGTGGTTAATTCATTCTTATACAGCAGCTGCATATCCCTTGTAAGGCTACATGTGACTGCAGAATTACCTAGTGTGTCCCAAAAAAGGCTATGCAATACTAGTTTGGTGACTTTAAAACTAAGAAATTTCTTTTCATATTCTAAATAAGGTCCGCACATCTTCTGTAATACATTGTGCAATGTAATGGATCTGACACCTTCGGATTAGTTATGCCGTATTTGCTTAATGCCAAATTTGTAAGAGCCGTCACTACACTCTGGGGCCTGTCTCTATCAAATCATTACTATACCAGTAATGTAGATCTCCCGCCCCTCTAATAGCATTGCACTATTCAGTTCTATTCTCCTTGCCACCATCCCCGTGGAGGTTGGGACGGCTGCTATACCGAACACTTGCATTAAATCTCTTCCTAGTAAATGTACTGGGCAGATTTCTGAAATTATTACCGGAACCGTATGGTTTGGTTCGCCTCTGGGTCGGTAAACCACAGAGGTTTGGACAATGGCTCTTTGTAACACGACCATTTGCTGCTTTTACAAGCACATATTCATCCGAGGTAACATCGGATGATATGGCAGTACTTCTGACTAACGCTCGAGAAGCCCCTGAGTCACAAAGAAATTCTATGTCTCGCCCTCAACTTGCAATGTGATCACTGGTTGGGATTCCAATTGCATAGTTGATGCTAGTGCTGTTAGATTTACCATTTGATATTTCTCATTTTCTGCCATTTCCTGTCCCCACCCATCGCCTTCACTTGTACCTACTTCCCCATTCTCACTTTCTTCTTCTTCCTCATACCCTCCATCTACGCCTTTTGACCATCATATAGTCATGCGGTACCACCGAAGCAACCATCGGTTTCTCCGGTCCTCTGCAATCTCTGGCGACATGTCCTTTCTTACCGCACTTAAAACACTCCCCTCTTTGCCTACCCTCAAATCCTCAGAATGACTTATGCCTCCCGCCCTCGCCCTCTTCCCCTGCCACGCCTCTTCACATTTGCGGAACCTTGAACTAACATTAAAGTTCCATCTTCACTAACTGTAAAAGTCTGGGCTTTTTATTTTTTTTCCTTCAGGTATTTCTCAGCATGTCTAGCATAATCCATAAGGGGCTGTAGACGCTGTCCTGTGTGTGATCATATGCTTTGTATAAAGTTACCAATGGCTGTCTTGCAGCCCTTTAGGAATGCATTTTTCAGTTGCTGTTCATAGGGCGAGTCATTTGCCTGATTTTCTGCCTTAATCAACCCACTATGAGCATCAAAACATTGTGTGAGACGATGTAGATAATTGTCTACGGTTTCGTCATCTGATTGAACGCATTGATTAATGCAAGTCCAATCTGCTTTGGGCTTCCAATGTTCTTCTATTTTATCTAGGAGAGTCTTTATTCTGGTTCTACACACTTCGAGTTAAACGGCAAGGCTCCCTTCCTCTGGTAGCAGGGTCCCAAGTTCCGCAAATAAGGTGCCAATCAGGTCCTAGGATTTGCCTTATTACTTGTTCAAATTCTACAGCGTTTAATCTATAACTCATTCTCATGCCCCCACGCCTGTACGGAATTTACGATATCTACTTTTGGATGGGGAATCCCTCTACCGCTGGATATCATCACGGGTCCACGGTCGGTAGACCAATATGGTAGACCTCGCCTTCTGCCTGCTTGAGGATTTGCCACTTCTATCAGTGGGTATTCCTCTCCTTCCTGATCTACCTTCTGCTTAATTTTCCAGTCCCCTTCTCTCCTAATACTTCCGCCGTAAGTCAAGAGTGTTGGCAGGCTCTCTGTAATATAATACGTATGGGGACACTCATCAAGCCTGGTATTGCGGTGGGTCCTGGTCGGGGCACCTCAATAACCTGTGCAGGGTCTGGATACTGGATGGGAGGGGCCGAGGGATTCTGGTGACTACGACTGACTATGGAAGTTTCATTATCTTCCTTTTGAACAAAGTACACATCTTTTTCACTTGAATTACCACACCCTATTTTCAAATTTTGTTCCTTATGTTTTTTATTTGCTTCCTCCAGCCATTTCTGTGCCTGGGAATCCCTACCTTCTTTTGCTTCCTTGTCTTATTTCCTGCCTGTTTGCGCAGTAATCTTACTAGATTTTGACATTCTGACTTATTTAAACATCCACTAAACCCATGTTCCTTTTTCCATTTATCTAAATACTTTACATTCTTTGGGTGTAAATCAAACAAACTTTTCATCTTCAGTTTTGTCGCACTTTGGCAACTGGTTCCTGTTCCCATTTCTCTTACGAGAAACTATTCCTGTTCCTGAGATCTCTTGTATATGGAATCTATTCACATATACCCTTATACTTTGAGAAAATTCAATTTCTCCCTTGACTAGTCCCTTAAAATTTAGACAAAAAATTCCAATCAGAAACAACAAAAATAGCTTTTCTTTTGCTTACCTTTGTGATTCCTCCGCCCTGTTTCGCTGCCACCTCACGGATTGAATCTGGAAAGAGTGACTGGCCTCTAATTTCAACCTGTTTCAGTTGGAGGTCTTTCATTCGAGGAGAGCCTGATCTCTCTCCACCCGCGCAGGTTTTCAGCCTCTTTGTTCGATTCAAGGCTGCAGGGGCCGCCTAACGCTAGCCAGTTATGTCGAAAGATTTTACTCTTCTAACATATTCTGGAAGAATCACACCAAGTTCTTGTAAGCAAGTAAAACAGCTTTATTTTACATGCATGGAGATCTGCTACATGATAGTAATATGCCAGCAGTCTGGTTACTTGTACTTTGAGTTCTCCTTATATAGACCCTCCTGCACGTACATACACGTAGCACACAGAACATTCATTAAAATTGATAGTTTGATTACTTGTTTTTACCAGCCAGTACCACAGTTATTCTTGCACCATTAACTTTATCAGCAGTTTAAGATTAACTCCTGCATTCCTCAGTGATCAACATTTTCCAGAACATTTCAGTTTGCACGCAGTGAACATTTTTCTGCTTTAACCCTTTAAATACAGAATACAAAATATGTTGACTTCAGTATTTTTCCACACATGGCCTCTGTGATACTAATGCCTTTTACACAAGCACCTTTCTTGAGTTGAGCCCCTTAAAGTCAAAGTACTTGTATTAAATCTTAAGTATGTTTCAGTGAGTTTTGAGTTTTTCATTAAAAATATTAGTGTGCTTAGTACTTATTGACTTTTTGAATGTCTTTTATAGTGTTTTATTTTTTGCTTTGCTTCAAAGCTGTATTTAAGATGTATTCTCTACTGCCTGAGATATTAGTAGCTTATTGTACATGACTCACTTTTTTTTGTAAGGTGTCCAACCACAAAATGCTGCGCAGACCTTTATTGTACAACCTTCCTTTCTAGGTGTATTTCTTCCAAGGTTACCAGTAAGTGTTGGTTACTTGTCTAGATAGCAATGCTGTACTTTGTGGCTTTTTGTCCTGGGCCTCCAGTGAAAAATGGGCTTCAGTCAAAAAAAAAATAGTTCAAATGCAATAAAAATTTGCAGATAACATTTTACATATGAACATAAATGCACTGCAAGAGCAAATTGCTGCAAAATAGACTGTTTAAAGATCTGGGACGTTTGCATGTTATTGCAAAGAGTAGAATGTCATTAGTTCTGTAGTGCTAACAAATGAGTAAATGTCCTTGTCATTTGCATCTCCCTTCCAGTAAAGTACAGTACTGGTATGCCTTTTTTTTTTTTTCCTCAGACAGCTAATGGGAATGTGGAAGCCAAAGTAGTTTGTTTATTTCGAAGAAGGGATATTTCCGGTAGCTTGAACAGTCTTGCAGACAGTAATGCACGTGAGTATATTTCTAGCTGAGCTTAAGTGAGGATTGTGCTGGAAATGTAGTTTTATTGCAGTATTTTGTTTTACCTGCTGTTGATTCACACCTATTACTTGGCAAGTAATCTCTCATGTTTTTCTTTTATGTAATGTTTTTCCTATCATGTAATTTGCAGCAGGACTTGGGGGTGGGGTGCTTGCACAAGCATGCAACACTTAATGGCTCCTTCCATTGCCAGACTTTATTGTAGCCTTTTCAACTCCTTAAATTGTTAAACAGCTAGTATTTCAAGAATACTTGCATTATGAAGGACTATGATAGTATTTATCACAAAGGCCCCTATCCAGGTTGTGCATAGAGTTTCTTACCCCATTCTTCTGATCAAAACATGTGTTCATCTATGAAAGTAGGACAAACCCTGCCC
Organism: Protopterus annectens; assembly: GCF_019279795.1. NCBI lineage: Eukaryota > Metazoa > Chordata > Ceratodontiformes > Protopteridae > Protopterus > Protopterus annectens. The sequence goes on along the minus strand of NC_056738.1, from coordinate 336,892,060 downwards.
ACTTTCTGTAGAACAGTATAATTCAGAAAAAAATGACTGCCTTTGTCTCCTTTGTCATAAAAAATACACTGAACCCACAGATATTGCCAACATTCTGGCTGACAGGTTCTGTGCAAATTTCTCCCCTCCCTCACCCCCAAAAGAAGAAATACTTATCCCAGCTGAATGTAATCTCCCTGTCATCTCAGATGTCCAAGTGAGAACCGCCCTAAACAAAGCTAAAAACACAGCATCAATGGGACCTGACAGTATCCCGGGTTGCGTGTTACGTGAACTCCAAGAGGAGCTAAACCCACACACAAAAATGCTGTTTAACCTTAGCCTTACTTCAGGATATGTACCTGAACAGTGGCGTACAGCAACAGTGGTCCCACTCCACAAAGGGTGTACCTCTACAGACCCTGGAAACTACCGCCCCATAAGCTTAACCAGCCTGGTCTGCAAAGCTATGGAAAGAATCATTATGGAACTCATAAACAGAGACATAGGGGACCTACAGACACTTGACCCCACCCAGTTCGGCTTTGTAAAGGGCAGATCCTGCTTTTTGAACCTGGTTGACATTTTCGAAACAGTCACTAGAGCCATTGATGAGGGCAAAGCAGTCCATACAGCCTACCTGGACTTGGCTAAGGCCTTCGACACAATACCCCACTCAGGCATCATAGATAAGCTCAACAGCTTAAACGTAAACCCGTATGTCACCAGATGGGTTGCAAACTGGCTAAAGGGCAGAACCCATAAGGTTAAAATCGCTGGAGCAATGTCAGACTCAAAGCCAGTCACAAGTGGTGTCCCACAGGGATCTGTCCTGGGGCCCCTCTTGTTCGGCATTTATTTCTCAGATGTTAAAGCAAACATGGGAGGGTTGTGGCTGACAAAGTTCTCAGATGACTGCAAACTAGGCGCCATAGTCGATACACCAGCGGACACACACATCCTACAAAAAGGCCTCACAGAAACGGACAACTGGTGCCGGAGTCACAGCCTTAAACTAAATGCCAAAAAATGTATAGTCATCCCCTTTGGGAAAAACAAAGTACCCACAAATTATCAGATAGACAGCAACCCACTGAGTACGGAAAAAGTAATCAGAGACCTAGGGACCCAAGTCGACAGCGACCTCTCATTTGACACCCACGTTGCCAAAGTGGTTAGAAAAACATTCTACCTTGCGCACCTCATCATGAAGGGATTCGCATCCAGATCCAGGGATTTCATTGTACCCCTATACTCCTCCCTCATCAGACCCATGATTGAGTACAATGCCCCATTTGGTATGTACCTCACCCGGCATTTGCAACAGCTGGAGAGACCACAAAAGTACCTCACCAAGAGGATCAAGGGTCTCCAACATATGTCTTATTCTGTCAGACTAAAGAAACTTCAGCTCTATTCAGTAGAATACCGCCTGCTCAGAGGTGATCTCTGCCTGACGTACAAGGCCATGTCCAATCAGGATCTGATGGACATGCTCCACCTCAAAAGATCCAAATCCACCAGGACCACGAGAGCTAAAGACTTGAACCTCGGCACAAGTATGAATAGGACATGCTGGAGGGATAGATTCATAACCCAGAGGCTTCCCATGCTTTGGAACAGGATCCCAGTTCGTATTAGGCGGAGTCCCGAGAAATCTTGATGAATGGATGGGAGATCGTAATTTTACCCCAGGGGCTCACATCTGTCACTGCTAGACAGGGGCACAGTAAACTAATTCTATTATATAAGGGGACCTTCATTGTGTCACTACTAGACAGAGGCACAGTATTCTAATTTTATTCTGTACATTTTTGTACCACTTCATGGGGTGGCAAAAGCCACGTCACTATGGCTAGGCTTACAAATGCCCTAGGGCAGATAGCCTAGTACTATACTATGAAACTATGAAGCAAATCTGTTGTAGGGCATGTCGGAGCCCATTCCATTCATGCCACTGCAGCCTTCCTTAGAGAGCTCAGCACACAAGTTTTTCTGGAAGCTGTGGCTTGGATCGCTGTTCACAACTTCTCTTGGACATTAAAGTTTTTGTGGTAGTTTCTATGGCTAGGGTAAGATTTACTTCTGCTTTCCTGAAGGGTGTTCTATCCTAATTATGTCCTCAACTACTTTAAATCTTTAGTCTTTGGGATTCTTTATGAAAGTCACAGTTGCATTCCTGAATACTGTTAGCACAGTATAGTTGAGTTAGGAATTTGAAATAACTCTGATATTAAAGTAGATTCACTGCTGAGTCCAGCTGCCCTCCTTCCTAACCCTTTTTTTTTTCTTCTGTCTGTCTGCGTCCCTGTCTGTTTCATAGCCATTACATCCTGCTTTGAGGAAGCTTCCTAGTTTTTCATCTGTGCCTTCCTTTCTTCCTTGCCCAGGCCCTCCTCACTCTTTCTTTTTTACTTGAACCTACTGTCTGGAAAAGGTAATTGTGGACCACTGAGGTGAACGTGGGGCACAGAGGATTGTTACCATCTGGCCTACTAGGGCTTTTGGTGTAGGGGTAGTCTAATCTTTCTTTTGCTAGGCAATAAAGATCTAAAGGCATTGAACTGTGCAGTTCTTATACGATGAATATCCTTGGTCAGTTATGACAGGAATCTTGTTGAGGCCCAAAGAAGGTTGAGCTCTGGAAGTCATGCAGTCCAGTTGGGCTTGGTTGCAAATGGGACTCTCAAAAATCGCAACTGCAGCATTGAATCTACTCTAACATCTAGCTTTATGGTAAGGTTCTAACATAGCTATACTTGTTTCCCTCCTGGAAATATCCATGAGAAGGGAGAGTCCACAGTGCCATTACTAGTGGACCTTGTATATTAGAGGATACCCCTCATACACAACAACAAATTTTATTCCCCCTGGTACTGCACTAGTGTCCATGATTTTCCAGTACTTGGGTAAGACGTTCAGTGCAAGAGTAGTCTATGCTTTCATAGAAGTAAACCTTTTTGGTCATCTCAGCCTTCCTGCTGGTGGATCCACCTTGGCATAACTCCCACTGGTCAAATAGTTCCAAAAGGAAGTATTGAACATTAAACCTAAAATGGATCCTTGAAAAACTGACCCAGTCTTTTAAACCTACAGTCACCATCAAGTACTTGACATGGAAAATAACCCTGCTGGTAACTGCCATCTTGGCCAGGAGACTCTTAAATGCAAGCTAGTTTGTAAAAAGTAAAAGATTTATTTTTTTCTAAAGGACAGGAATAAATCCCTCACTTATGTTAAAGGTAGTAATTGATTTTTCCATCAGTCAAGCTGTCTCACTAGTTATCATCTTAAGTCAGAAAACGAGTGGAGAATGCTGCATTTTTTGTATAGTCACAGACAACTGAGATTATTTGCACAGAACCAAAGACAAGCTCCAACCAGTTTGTCTGCACAGGAAAGGAGGTGAAAGAAGTATCAAAACAATTTCTTAGTGGCTAGCTCACTGTTCTGCTATTCCTCCCAGGGTAAGAAACTTGAAAGCTCTGTTAGAGTTGATAGGAGCATGACCATAATGGTGGCCTTTCATAAGAGTACCACTACATATTTTAGAGGCTCATCTATCTGAACTGTGTCAAAATATTACACGTTGGATGTTTCTTCCAGGAAAACAACTTGGCTTTGCTGTAGCAGTATTGCAGTGTGTGATGCAATCCAGCCAATGCCATCCCATCTGCCTGCATTATGGGATAGAGCATTGGACATAGCCCCATAGTCAGGACTACTGCAGCCATTGCACAAATGTGCAAGTGCTTACTTTAATAGCACTGTAAATGGTGATCTACTGTAATATTTCCTTCTCATTGATCCCCTCTTTATTTTGCGGCATCCTTGTCTGGGTTAGGGATACTGTTATCTTTAGCGTATTACATTCGCTTTCCCCTTATATGCCTTTGGTGTGTTCAGGGCTGAGCAAATCCATTGCTGCCATCCTTCCCCTTTTAAATGAAATGCACGCCATTACGGAAAATTATAAAATTATTGGAGTTATCTTCAGAGCATAAGTAAAGCTTTTGAATGTGTTGATCGCAGCCTGATTATGGAAATGCAGATTTTCTGATTAAGTATGCCTGTGGTTTGCTAATTTTACTTAAACTATCAAACCTTCGTCATTGGTTCAGACCTATTAAAACTAATAAAAACCACCTGCTGTAAAGGAATTCCCCAGGACTCTGTTCCTAAACCTTTGTTTTCTTTGTTAACCTTCCCTCAGAGCAGTCTGATCTAAGCTGTCTTTAGGCAAGTGCTAGATGTCCATCTATTCCTATGTTGCAGAATTCTTAGTGTGGGATTTCCTGCCTCAGGCGACCCGAACGCCTGCTCCTATACAAGAAGCCTGGCTACTGTAGGTGGCGTGGTACGTCACATGTAGGGCCATAAACCAGGGACCATAAATGTGATGTGTGCATGCACAGATCTCGGAACATTTCAGCTGCAGTTGACGTTCCATCAATCGCTTAACTCCTTTACTTGAAGACTTCTAAAGCTAAGAACCCCGTTGGGGATTTTTGCCTTTATTTGCTTGAGCTTGGTTTGCTGTAGTTACAGTTAGCCGATGTCAGCTGAGAAGGGTAAATGCCAATGCGGGTGCCAGATGCCGCATAAAGATACGCATGGCTGTTGCCTCTTTTGTTTAGACCACGACCATACCACTTGCTCCATTTGTCAATTCTTTGTGCCCAAGACCCTCCGTAGCCATCTGGCCACCCTTAACTTATACTTAGAAAACCAGAGGCTCAGAAAACTTGCTCTCGGGATGGATCCCGAATTGGTTGCTCTGGAACCACCACATAAAAAGGCCAGGGTTTACAGGCCTACTTCCTCTGCCATTCTGCCATCGGATGTCCCACCAGCTTCCGATATAGGGGTTGAGGGACGTCCGACAGAACAGTCTACTTCACCTCCCCTCAAGGAAGCTGTTCGGAAGTTACGGCCAGCGTATCCACGGAGGTGGTCCTGATGTCAGTCCCTTCCGATGTCGAGGGGGAACCAGATATTGTCAGAAGACCGACCGGGATACCACTGCCTAAAACCTCTACAGTTTCCCAGGCCATCCCTGAGGCATACGCCTGTAAAAAGAAAACAAAAAGCAAAACACCTGACTCCACCTTCTGGAGGAGTCCTAGACTGGCAGTCTTTTACCAGCTCCTTGATGCAGGCCTTCATGGCTCTTTGGCTCACAGCCACTTCCCCTTCCACTATTCCAGTGCTTAGTCCCAGGCCTGCTTCTGACACTTCTCTCCCTTTGCCTACTGCCCAAGAAGGAGAGGAAGAACAGAAACCCTACTACTTATTTTCTGGTGAATCAGTCTCCTATTCTCACAAATTACCTCCCCTCTTGAATACTGTTCCCCAGATGAGGAATCCGTAGAAGGCGACCCTTCTCCAGAGGACATCACCTTTGGGGAGACTATCACAGAAATGAAAGAATGCTTTAAATGGGACACTTCCCAACTGACTGACGCCCAAAAGAGTTACTTTGACGCCCAAAAGAGTTACTTTGAACTCCTCCAAGTGGAATCTCCTTTGGCTTCAGCCATCCCACCTGTCATCCCTGCCTACCTCGATGCTTTCACCTTAGCATCAAAGAACTCCGACTCTACCCGCGGCCCCTAAGAGACCTGTCAGGTTCTACAAAGTTCCTAGTAAAGCTCCTGGCAGACCCTGCTGTAATTACTGTATCCCATGATAAGCAATCTAGACTGATTCCTTCAGCATCATTTCTGCCCACTGATAAGTATAGCAAAAGCATGGACAGGATAGGAAAAGAGGTTTACATCTCCTCCACCCTAGCTTTCCAAGAAATCAACCATCAAACCCATATGATTAAGTATGCCTTGGGACGTAGTCTCTCAAGCATCTACTCTCCTGGCATCCACCCCTGATTGTCACACCAAATCTGAGATAGCATCTAAAGTATCCCTTCCTTCCTAGGTAGCCAAACATTCTATTAGATGCAGTTACAATGCAGCAAAGGCCTCTGCTAGGTCTGCTGATTCTGCATCAGTACTCTGCAGATACTCTTGGCTGTGTCTCTAATCCCTACCAGAGGATTTAAAGTCCAAAATCCTAGATGCCCCATTAGACCACAACCCTCCTGTTTGGTAAACGGAGTGCAGACCTGTCCAAAAATCTGCAGAAAAAAGAAAGGGGCTTTAGGACATCGAGCACTTGCATGTGTCCCCCATCCCTAAATACTACAGGAATTACCCGGCTAAGACTACCTTTGTCAGGAGGCCACCCTCCTCTGTTACCCCTTCCTCTTCAGGTATAGGAGGCAAACTCTTACAGACCAGTTACCTCACAATCCAGTCAAAGACCGCCTTTTCAGGATAGAAGTGGACCCAACAATGCGTGACTGCCTTGCCCAACTTCCCTTGTCAGCTTGCCTTTCCCACTGCCTTCCCATTTGGAAATCCATCACATCAGACTGCTGGGTACTGGCCATCTCCACAAATAAATATTTTCTTTCTTGGAAGGAAAACCCCCTTCCAAGGGGAATCCCCCCCCCCCCCAAAAAAAAATCAACTCCACCTCTTCCCTCACAATACTGCAAGACCTTCTGAGATTAGGAACCATAGAACCTGTCCCTCCAGGCCAGGAAGGAAAAGGCTTCTACTAGAGACATTTTCTGGTCCCCAAACAAAAGATGGCACTTGGAGACCAGTGCTATCCTTTCTAAACCTTTTCCTAAAAGTTTCATCATTCAGAATGTTATCCCTTCAAACCCTTCCTTTATTGCCAGCCCAGACCTTTATGGCCACACTAGACCTAAAGGAAGCGTATCTCCATATTCCCTCAAAACCCTCCAACAGAAAATTCTTGCATTTCACTGACCCCTGCTCTCATTTTTAATTTACAGCCTTGCCTTTTGGTTTGTGTACTGCACCCAGGGTATTTACAAAATACCTAGCCCCAGCCATAGCTTTCTGCACAACCAAAGGTGCCCAAATCTACCCCTGCCTAGACTACATCCTCATTCTAGCAGAAAGAGGACACCCTCCAGAATCATCTGGGGTTCTCCACTTCCCTACTTCACAGCTTGGGATTCCCCCTCAACCTCTTAAAATCATCCTTAGTCCTTCAGGGCAAGGTCTTTCCAGGCTGCAGGTTCAGAACAGACCTGATGTGGGATTTCCTCTCCCAAGACAAAGACCCGTCACTCTCCACTCACTTTCAAAGCCTATTACAGGTTCATCAGATATCTGCAGGACTATTCCTGCAGATCCTAGGACTCATGACAGCCACCATCTCAATGCTGCCCCTAGCCAGAATGTACATGCAAAAACTGCATTGGTACTTGAAAAATGTGTGGTCACAACACCAGCATTCCCTAGAGCAACAACTTACCCTCCTGCCTTGCCTAAAAGCAGAACTAATGTAGTGGATCCATCAAATACTTCTGAACCCAGGCCTTCCACTACAACCACCCTCCCCAACCCAACATATGCATACAGATGCATCAGACCTAGGGTGGGGGGGGCTACCATGAAAGGTTTCATGGTACAGGCTTGGAATCTTACCCTCCAAAAGAAACTTATGTGAGGGAAATGACTGCAGTTCTAGCTCTGAAAGCCTTCCTTCCTATCCTTCAACTGGGCTCCCTTCAGATATTCACAGACAGCACCACAGTCATGTGGTATCAACAAACTGAGAGGGACCCAAGGCCAACCTCCTTTGTCGGATAACACTACAAATTTGAGACCTCCCCTCTAGGCACAACTTAATCTTGCAAGCAGCTTACATCCCCTTTCAGGACACCAAATGAGCAGATTCTCAGTAGAACATACTCTCTCTACAGCACGAGTGGATGTTGAACAGGTATACCTTTCTAGACATTGGCCAGCTGTGGGGCACACACCAGGTACCGTTTGCCTCTCCTCAGAACAGACAGTTAAAAACATTTTGCACCAAGGACCACTCTCCACTTGCTTTGGAGGGTAGATGCCTTCAGCATTCCAATGAAGGGATGGTTTCTAAATGCTTTCCCACCCTTCCCTCTCATTCATATAATCCTCCTGAAAATCAGGAAGGACAAACCAAAACTCTTGCTGGGTCCCCCTACTTTAATTAGCCAAGGGCAATCACCACAAGTTACCTTACAAGGTGGACCTTCTTACAAACAAAAGGGAACTCTAATTCATCCTCACCAGCAAATGCTAGGCCTTGCACTCTGGGTGATTAAACTTCTAATCCCTTTCAGACACTACTCTGAGGGCATGCTTTTAGTTCTGAGGGAGGCCAGGAAAAAAGAAGTTGTGTACTCACCATAATGTTCCATGCGAGTTGTTCCTCTCACCTTCATTCTTAACTGATGGGTTCGGAGCCGATCCTCTCCTCCGACTCAGCCAGTGTGCAAAAGCTCAAGGTCTTCAGCCAGCTCGTGGCCTACTCCCTATTCCATGGTGCACTGGTGCTTCCCTCAGATCTTGTTTGCTGCCAACTAATGGAAGTAGAAAGAATTTCTAGTAGTATCGAGAATTGACCAGACAAGGACGTACACAGACATGACTTGACCCAACTTCTAGGTCCCCAAGACAGAACTGGAAGGGGGGTTAGGAGGGTGGGATGTAAGAATGAAGACGAGTGGAACAACTCACATGGAACGTTATTGTGAGTGCATAACTTCTTTGTGAAGTTGCTCCATCTCACCTCCATTCTTAATGATAGGTTAGTGTTCCAAGCACCATCTTTCTCTGGTGGCTCATGGAAGTATATTCCTCTGGACAGTGAAACCAAAAGAAGTCCTGTCCCTGGAGGCCCTATCTACTGTTGTAATGAAGGTATGAGGCCTAGACCACGTGGCTGCTGCACAGATGGAATCTACTGGTAGTTTGGCTAGAAAGACTGAAGATGTGGAAACGGCCCTAGTTGAGTGGTCCTTTACTTTTTGATGTAGTGGCGAATGAACAGAGCTGTAAGTAAGAGATGCAGTCAGATAACCGTTTTGATAAGGTGGATTTAACCCCTGGGACACTTGTTTTTGAATCCGAGAATGAAACAGAGCTGCTCTGATTTTCTAAAGTCCTTGGTCCTATGCAAATAGAATCGAAGCTGCCTGTGTACATCTAGCTTGTGCAGCATGTACTCCATCTTATTAGTGTATTTCAGGGGGAAAAAATGGAATTTCTGTAGTCTGACCTCTCAGCAGACCTGAGGTGATGATGGGTTTGTCCTAAGGGATACTCTCACTATGAAAAATCATATATGGGGTTGTAATGGACAAGGCCTGAAGCTCTGAAACCCTTCGAGCAGAAGTAATAGCTACTAAAAATATCGTTTTCCATGATGGGTACTTCAGATCACAAGGTGTGAGGCTGGTTCAAACTGGGGTAGGATTATCCATGAAAGAACAAAATTTAGATTCCTTAGCGTAGCCGGAGATTTAATGGGTGGTCTCAAATGAACAGTACCCTTGAGCCCCTTGATCACCTAGATGAAAGTTAGAGATTGCTGGTAGTTGAACTCTAATGGTTGCTGTAGTTGCGCCTTCATTGAAAAGTTTAGTCAAAAACTCCAAAATGGATGATATTGGAGCTAGATAGGGGTCAATATTGTTCTGAAGCCCCCATGTCGAAAATCTTTTCCATTTAGTAAGGTATAACCTCCTGGTAGATGATTTATAAGAAGATATCAGAATCTGTTGAGCAGTGTCTGAGAGATTCTGGAACCTGGCTATATTTGGAATTGGAGCAGCCAAGCTGTCAATCTTTGGGACTGAAGTGCTGGATGAAGAGCACCTGATGAATGAATCAGATGATCTGGAACTGGGTCCAGGATCCAGGGTTTTTCCAAAAGATGAGGCTGGAGGAAGGGAAACCAAATTTGATGAGGCCAGTAAGGGGCTTATTAGGATGATTATCCTTCCCAGAGTCTTGGCTGTCTGTAAAACTTTGGGTTTGAGTGGAAAAGGTGGAAAAGTATAGAGGAGTCCCGGAGGCCAATTGTGTACAAGCACGTCCCTTGGGGAGTTTCCCGCAGGGGGGATTAGGGCAAAGTAGCTGCTAGATTTCGTGTTTCCTGGGGTTGCAAACAGACTGCAGGAAGGCTGGCCCCATCTAAGGAATATCCTTTCCACTACTTCTTTTTTCAGGGACCACTTGTGAGGTAATTGAATAGCTCTGCTCAGTTTGTCTGCTGTCACATTGGACCTCCCCAGGATGTGTGTCATTATCAGAAAGTGCTGGGTGGATATAGCCCACTGCCGTACTCTTAGGGCCTCTTGACATAGGGGATAAGATCTGGTTCCTCCTTGTTTACGTACCAGACCACTGACATGTCCGTCTGAATTGCAATAGTCACCAGAGGGAAGAGTCTTGAAAGGACTGCAAAACTAAAAAGTACTGGTTTCCTCTCTAGGACATTGAGCCTCGTGTTCCTTCCATGTGCCTTGGGCTGTTCTTCCCTGATGATGCCCCCACCCCATCAGGGAGGCGTGTCTGGTCACAGTGGTGATTGGATTGGGTAGAACAAAGGGGCAAACTATTGTTACTTGATATGTCAGCCACCAGTGAAGGTCCTTGCTGCATGAGTTCATTATTGCAATCTGATGTGACTGAGTTCTTGAAAGGACCATTGCGTGAACAGGAGCCATTGTAGTATACACATATGCATTCAACCTAAAGGTATCGCAAAGTTTGCTGCTGCCAGTGTCCCCAACAATTTGAGTACCATTGAAGCTGAGGCTTACCTGTTTTCGTAGAACACAAACCCTTTCTGGTGGAAGTATTATGGTCATGGTAATGGTGTCTAGATCTGCTTGTATAAAAGCGGTATGATGTTCTTCATCTCACATTGCTGCAGTCCTTACACTTGGGTAATCCGCTGTCCTCGGTCGGCCCGAATATCAAAGTATAAGGCTGACGTCGGTCAAGGCGCATTTGACTGACATCAGGACGTCAGGGTACAAATGCGCATGACCGACGTCATATCCTCAGTCTTTTTTGCCGCATGGTCCGATGCAGAAGCAGCATTGCAAGTGCCGGTTGGCGTTCTGAGATTTTTCGAAGTTTCAGACTGAGTTCAAAGTTGGCTAAGTACCCGTTAGAATATTTTAGTTTTTTCTTGCCTCAGTGATTTACCGGATGTCAGAAAAAGTCAATAATTGCATTTCTTGTGGGAAACAGATACCGCATAGAGATTATCATACTTTGTGTATTCCTTGCTTAGGGCCTGAGCACGACGTTGTTGGCTGTCGCTCTTGTGCTAGATTTAATAAACGCACTATAAAGAGAAGGTTGGATTGTGCAAGGTTAGTCTTTGGGAAGCGGTGCAATTATAAAATGCCGTCGGATGCTCCGACGCCCGCTTCTTCGAAGAAGCGCAAGGACAAAGCAGTTAAGCCTAGGCTAGAAGAACCATCTGTACCGGACGCCGGTTCTTTAGAGGTGTCGGTGGAGCTGGTGGCTCCACCGGAGGTTTCTTTGGGCTCCCAGGGTGAGACTTTATTATTGCAAGATGTGGCCTCTCAGGAGGCAAGTCAGGCTGAGGGGGCTTCTCAGGTTACTATACTCCCCTCCCTTCCTAGGGTGGCTAGGCCCTCTCCTTCTGTTTCAAAGGCTTCTCCCAGGGGCAGGCCAGGTTTAGCTTCAGTTGGTGTTACCCCTAGCTCTTCAGGAACTGTGCCCAAGAAGCATATGCTTAAAATGGCAGAAGATTTGATTACTTTGATTAGGGGTTCTATGCCCCCTCCTGATAAGAGACCTAGGATGGAGCCTGAGCTGGGGGGTTTTGAGCAGGCTTCAGATGTTTCAGAGTCTTCGGCTGAAGACTTGCAGGAGTACTCTCCTTATTCTGATTCTGATGTGGATGATTCTACTCCTTCTGCTTCTCCTCCTGAGGATTTTTCTTTTCAGAAACTCTTCATTCCATGAGGGAGCATTTTAAGTGGGAAGGTCAGGACTTCTCTGATTCCAGGAAAAGGCTTAGGGAATTTTGTTTTACCCCAGCATAGGCCTTTGGCTATACCTCCTGTTTTGGATGTAGTGGAAGATGTTTTTTCGGAGGCTTCTCTTAATCCTGATTCTTTGCCTCCTGCTCCTGTTAAGCCGGATAGGTATTACAGGGTGCCTGAAGCTCATAAGTATCTTTTAAGAGTCCTAGGGCGGACCCAGAAACTGTTAGCCAGGGGCCTAAAGGTGTTAAGGCTTCTGTTGTAAAGAATCCGGTTCCTGCAGACAAAGAGGCTAGGGCCTTGGATAGATGGGGAAAGAAAATTTATACTTCTTCCACTCTTGCTATGAGGGCTTTGAATTGCCAGTTTCACATGTTGAAATACCAAAACTATCTCCTTTCACAATTGAAGTCTAAGGTTGATGCTCTGGCAGTAGGTATTGATTGTAAAGAGTTGCAAGATTTAGTACATGTTTCTGAACAGGTGGGTAAGCATTCTTTGCAATGTGGTTTTGATGCTGTACAGGCCTCGTCTAGGGTGGCTGCCACTGGGTCAGTTCTTCGCAGGCACGCCTGGCTAAGGGATCAAAATTTGTCTGAACATGTTAAAACAAGGATTTTAGATGCTCCTTTACAATCTGATGTGTTGTTTGGTCCTCCTGTTGAGGCAGTTTTAAAGAAAATGGAAGACAAGGCTAAGTCTATGCAGACTGTTAAAGATTTTTTGCAGGTCCAGCCTCCAAAGTTTAGTAGAAATTGGCCTACTAAGGGGTGGACGTATCCTTCTTATGATTCCCAGTCTAGGGGTAGATCTAGGCGTGGTAGGGGCAGAGCTCAGGGCTCTTTCAGGCCTAGAACAGGGAGTTCTCCTGCACAGTCTTCGGTGAGGGCAGGGGTCAGTCCTTTAGTAAACAGACCCAATGACCTACCTTTTCAGCTGCCAGAGCCTTCTCGTCTGGCAGCACCTTTGGGAGGAAGGTTGGCACTTTTCAAAGAAAATTGGAGTTTAATTACCCAAGACAGATGGGTATTGGATATCATACACCACGGTTACAGGTTTTATTTCCATACCTTGCCTCCTTTCAAAGGCATGCCAGACGTTCCTCCTCAACAAAGAATAGAGGCTCACAAGCAAGTTTCTCTGTTACTCCAAATAGGGGCCATACAGCCGGTCCCTATGCCAGAAGTGGGCCTAGGATTTTATTCTCGCCTGTTCCTAGTACCAAAGAAGGGGAACACGTGGAGACCAATTTTGGATTTATCTACCCTCAACACTTATCTGGACATTCCCAAGTTCAAAATGTTGACGTTACAGCAGCTTTTACCTCTGCTGGGCAAAGATCATTGGATGGTAACTTTGGTTCTCAAGGAGGCTTACCTTCATGTTCCCATCAGACTAAGTTGCAGGAAGTATCTACGTTTTCGTGCTGGGACTTCTCACTATCAGTTCTCTGCATTGCCCTTTGGCTTATCAACTGCGCCCAGAGTGTTCACGAAAGTTCTGGCTCCAGTGATAGCTTTCTTCAGGCTAAAAGGAATACAGATCTATCCTTATTTGGATGACTGCCTGATTCTGGCTCAAGGAAGGGAAGAGCTTCTTCATCATCTGGAATTTGTGATAGCAGTGCTAAGATGCCTGGGGTATTCTGTGAACGAAATAAAGTCCAGTCTAGTACCCTCTCAGGACATGTGCTTTCTGGGTGTGAGACTGAATACAGCATCCCAGATGGCCTTTTTAACCCCGGACAAACAAAAGAGTCTATCCCTTTACTTCCATCAGCTATCTCATCAGTCCGGGCTGACTGCAAGGACAGTCCTTCAAGCCTTAGGGTTCATGGCATCTTGTATTCTGGTGCTTCCCAATGCCAAACTGCATATGAGGAAGCTGCAATGGTATCTCAAAAATGTATGGACACAGCACTGCCAGGATCTAGACACTGTCATTCAAATAATACCTTGCATTCAAAAGGAATTTTTGTGGTGGGCTCAGGAATGTCACCTAAACAAGGGACTCTCTGTGACCCGACCAGAGGCGAGTCAGATTTTAACGACAGATGCCTCAGACAAAAGCTTGGGGAGCTCATCTAAATGGAAAGTGGATACAAGACATGTGGCCTGCCAGACTACAACATCTACATATCAACCTGAAGGAGATGTTAGCAGTCCAGTTTGCATTAATAGCTTTCAAGGATTTACTTCTTCCAGGGCAGGTGTTGATTCTAACAGACAACACAACTGTCATGTGGTACATCAACAAGCAAGGGGAACATTCTTATCCTCTATGCAGGCAAGCAATGATTTTGTGGGAGACTGCTCTCAGTTTACAGCTCAATCTTCAGGCAAGGTTTCTGCCAGGAGCACAGAACTCCTTAGCAGATGTGTTGAGCAGACAAATTATGGATCCCCACGAGTGGAAATTGGATCCTCATGTATTTCAGAAATTGACAGTGTCATGGGGAACTCCAGACATGGATCTGTTCGCTTCTCCACTAAACCATCAGCTGCCAAAGTTTTGCACAAAAAGGTTTCATCCCACAGCTTGGAAAGTGGATGTTCTTTCTTTCAATTGGAGCAATCTTCATGTGTATGCCTTTCCTCCTCTGCCTCTCCTCCCAAAGGTACTTCTAAAGGTCAGACAGGACAAGCCAAGGATGATTTTAATAGCTCCAGATTGGCCTCGACAGCACTGGTACCCATTACTGAGAAGCCTGGTACGGAAGCCTCCATGGCCTTTGCCTTCGATTCCACACCTGTTGTCACAGGAGGACAGCCATTTGCTGAATGTCAGACTTCACTCTCTTCACCTAACAGCCTGGCATATTCTGTTTTGAACCATAGAGGGTCTCAACTTCCACAACAAGTTTTGAATGTGATTTTGGAAGCTAGAAGGCCTAGTACAAGGAAAGTGTGCGCAGATAAATGGAAGAGATTTTTATTTTGGAGTGCAGCAAAAGATTTTGATGTTTCTGAGCCTAATTTGAGTGTGGCTCTTCAATATCTTACTGAGTTACTAGACAAAGGTTTGTCTTTCTCTTCTATTAAGGTTCATGCTGCAGCAATTTCGGCTCACTATGATTGTGACCCACCATTGTTTTCTCATCCTTTGTTCAAGCAATTTCTTAGAGGGGCAAAGAATATAAGACCCCCACGAAGAGCTCCTACTCCTGCTTGGGATCTCAATTTTGTGTTGGAGAAACTCACTCTACAACCTTTTGAGCCTGCAGCTACTTCTGAGTTTAAATATTTATCATGGAAGACTGCTTTTTTGTTGGCAATTACCTCTGCAAGAATGGTTTCTGAATTGCAGGCCCTTATGGCAGTTGAGCCTTTCTTAATTTTCCATAAGGATAGGGTATCATTACGTACTAATCCTTCCTTTATGCCTAAGGTGGTTTCTAGTGTGGCTTTAAACCAAACTATTCATTTGCCTACTTTTTATGCAAATCCCCAAAATAAAGGGGAAAAGATTTTGCACACTTTAGATGTACACAGGCAGTTGCGTTATTATTTGGACAGAACTAAAGGGTTCAGGCAGTCTCAGCAGTTGTTTGTTTCTTTTGCTTTGAGTTCTCAGGGCAAGCCTGTGTCAAAACAAACTATTTCTAAGTGGATTGGGTTTTGCATTGCTTTCTGTTACTCCCATCATGGCAAGGAAGTTCCAGCTGGGATTAGGCCTCATTCCACTAGGGCTACTGCCACTTCAACAGCTTTTGAGGGTGTGGCAACCAAGGATATTTTGGAGGCAGCTACTTGGAGTTCAGTGCATACTTTCTCTAGGCAATATCACCTGCCACTTTACTCTAAATCCAGGGCTGGTTTTGCCACTGCTGTTTTGCAGGGCATTTTGGCAGCTCCTGCTTCCTTGTAGTTAGCCATCCTCCATTACCTCTGCTTTGGGATTCTACCCAAGTGTAAGGACTGCAGCAATGTGAGATGAAGAACATAGTACAGTTTTGTACCTACCATAAATGTAGATGTTCGAAGATCCACATTGCTGCAGTCCAATTTACCCTCCCTCCTTCCCCTCTACAGTTAGAGGTGGTTGTGTGGGTTGGGTTGTACATGATGTGTATATTGTATATATTGTACATATAGTTAGTGCAAGGGTGGTTGGTTGGTTGTTTGCTGTCTTTTGGTTTTGACCTTTATTTTTAGGGTCTTCTGACATCTGGGGCAAGAAAAGACTGAGGATATGACGTCGGTCATGCGCATTTGTACCCTGACGTCCTGATGTCAGTCAAATGCGCCTTGACCGACGTCAGCCTTATACTTTGATATTCGGGCCGACCGAGGACAGCGGATTACCCAAGTGTAAGGACTGCAGCAATGTGGATCTTCGAACATCTACATTTATGGTAGGTACAAAACTGTACTTTTCGATGGCGATAAGGCAGATTTTTCTGAATTTGTTAATCCCCCAACTGACTGCAGAGGTTCAGAGTTGTCCCTTGCTTGTATGAGTTGATGCCTGGTGGTGGCGATGAGGAGCCAGTCTAGGTATGGAAACTCCTGGAATCCTATACGTCTCAGGTGAGCCGTGACTACTGCCATGCATTTGGTGAACACACTGGGGGCTGTAGTGAGACCAAAGGGCAGAGCTCAAAACTGGTAGTGACCGACTTCCAGCCGAAAGTGTAGATCTCTGGATCGTCTGGCCATTTTGATGTGGTAGTACGCATCCTGGAGATCTATCAAGCACATCCAAGTGTCTTTTCCTAGGAAAGGAAGTATCAGCTGTAGCATGACCATATGGAACTTTGTCTTTTTGACCGATTTGTTCAGTCTGCTGAGATCCAAAATGGGTCTCCAGTCCCCTGTTTTCTTTGGAACTAAAAAGAACCTTAAGTAAGTTCCGGACCCTCTTTGGTCTGCTGGGACTGGTTGGATGACTCTTTTTTTTCGTTTTTCCAGCAACTTTTGAATCTCTAGGGTTGCTTGTACCCTGTGACTGGGTGAAACGTCTGGGATTTTCCTTACAATGGGGGGGGGGGGGGGGTGTTTCTGGCTATGATGCTTTGTACCCAGCAGTCTTTTTTATTTTTAGCCAGGAGTCTGGATGCAAAGATAAGCATCCCCCGACTGCCTCCAAAGATGGACAGGCGGGCTGCTTTCAGGAGTGCTGATAGGGCTTCCCAAAGAAATGATCTTTGTCGCCCTGATTCTGCAGACCCCTCTGCCGCGTTGACTGCATGTTCATTATTACCCACTCCTCTGCCTGTAGAGGGAATTTCACCATGTGTGTCTTGGAAAGCTCATTGGGATTTATGGGACCACATCTTCCCTTCCTTTTGGGTAAGGTCTAGTAGGGGTGGAAAAATGGACAACGGCAAACGGTCTTTCCATCTTTCTCACACGTGGTAAGCATTTTCTTCACTTTGGGTCCAAAAAGGGATGAGCCATCAAAAGGGGTGTTAACAAAGGATGACTTAAAGGGCTCCACAAAGGACCATGGGTCATCTAGGAATGTCTCCTAAAAGCAATTCCTGTACCCGCTGCCCTGCTCGTTCCATCAACTGTGTATGAAACCAGGCGCATGAAAGAGTTCACAAGGGAACTGAAGGTAGCAAGCTGGGGGTTATTTTGTCTGATACCCCCATATCTAATTAACCCTGTGGAGTATCTCCCAGCTCTTTCAGGAGATCTCCTTGCAACTTAGTAAAATGCATGAGGTAGTTCAGCGATTGGAGGGAAAATGCCGCTCAACTAAACATGTGCTTTCCATATCTGTCCATGATTTTAGATTCCCTATTAGTAGGGTGAACAGACACAGAAGCTAAAGCTTCAGCAAATTCCTTCTTGGTGGCTGCTACCACCACCATGGCATCAACAGGTACTCCTTCCGTTAGAAAGGCCTTGTCCTGGGGAGAGATAATAAATTTATTAGGCCTCCGAGGGACAGGTTCTGTGGTATTTGGGGACTCCCACACCTTTCCAGAGACTAGTTCATCAAAAGACTGAGTCACCCAAGTGGTGAGGATTGAGACCTGAAAGCCTTCAGGAGGACTGACTCATCATCAATAGGGTTAACGGGCTTTCAGCCACACTCCTAGATAGCTGCGAAAGAGATCCTCCGAGGGGGACCATGGGGACCCTTCTGACTCAACTAAGTCTGTCTGAAGTGACTGATTCCTGCAGAGAATCCAGATGTTTTCTGTTGTATAATCTCTTCCTGGGAACCGACTCAGTGGGGGCTTCTGGTAAGGTCTCGGAAGAGCAGGGTTCACCCAGTGGGGTGTCCTAAGGCTCTGGGTCTCTACGCTTTTGTGAGATCTGTGAAGCAGAGACGGACACAGGCGCTAAAGGGGAGGAGGTTACTGGCCCTGATGATGTCGAGTCCCGAAGAGATAATACTCTCCTCATGGCATCAAAAGCCCCCTGGCTCCGATGAGAAAGAACCCCTGAAGCTGAAAAAGCAGACAACTCCCTCTGCACTGAAGCAGTGGGCTCCGAGGTGGGTGCCGGACTAATCCGAGCTGAAGCCTTGAGAGCTGAAGTCTGAACCCAAAATGGGTTAGACTATCCTCTTCAGACCTGACCGGAGAGTGTCTGCTCCTAGACTCTATGGTCGGTACAGATGAAGTCTGAGCTGTCGGAACTGACAGGCCTGGAGCAGGTGTCTGCCCCAATGGTTCCACGATCATCATCTCTGAACACTCTGGCTCCAAAACCTCGAGTCAGGTCAGAGGAGGAAAGGAAGAAGCGGGAAGGGTTTTGGGCAGTTCGGAAGCCCCGAGGGTCAGACCTGGCAAAAGTTTGACCAGTGCTGGTGTCTGCAGGAGGTTCTGCACCACCCGATCCACATCCATGTAAGCCTAGAGGACCGAGAAGAGGATACAGATGATGCCACTGTTTGTAGGACAGGTGACTTGAGAATAGGAGATACCGGCTCCAAAACTGGGGACCGGCTCCTACCAACAACCACCGTTGGTTCCGAAACTTGTGGAGCCAAGGTAGATGGTTTTATATAATAGTTTAGAGGTCGATGAACCCTTTGGCTGTAACCCAGAAGAAGATTTGGAAGACGTTTTTGATGATTTTGATGTCTTGTCCTGAGTATTGTCTTTGTCCAGTGATCTTTGAAAATAAGATTTTACTAAACCTCTAGCGATCAACTTGCTCTTCCTTTCATGCAATACTCTACTGCTAAAAGAATGACATGTGGAACGATTCTCTCGTAGGTGAAGCTTACCTAGGCAATAAACACATTCTGAGTGCCCATCCGTTATGGACATCTTTTGTCCACACTTGGGATGCTTTGAATCCTGACTGACTTTTCTTGCTAAGACATGCTACAAGTAAGAACAAGCCACACAGCAGAAAAAACTGTGTGAAATTTGGTCAGAGTATTTATATAGATGCCCTAAAAAATACGGGCTTAACAGTAATCTATTCTACAGCACACCACACACAGTTACAAAGCTTTCTAATTTAAGCAGGTAATATGTACACTTTAAACCACGACACAGCCCTATCAAAAAAAAAAACAGGCTGTAATGATGAGCTGTACTAAAGCGCACGCGCACACACAAGACAGTAAGTTGTGATATCTTCAACAGGCAATATGGAACACTTTAACACAAAACACAGCCCTATTAAAAATGGGCACAAAAGAGACATTAGCCTCTAAGTTTAGGCTGTCCAGAAAAACACAGCCAGTAACTATGAAGAAGACACAGGTAGGGAAGGGAGTTGAACTAGGCCTAATAAAAAAAAAAAAAAAAAAACTGCCACACCACAATGAAAACAAACTAGCTAAAGTTAGAGAGATGACAACAATCCGGTATAATAATAGTAAATATACTTATTCCACTGGCCAGAGCTGGTGAAATGCACAATCTGTTTCAGCAGCAAACGAGATCTGAGGGAAGCGCCAGTGCACCATGGGATAGGGAGTAGGCCACGAGCTGGTTGAAAACCTCGAGCTTTTGCACTTTGGCCATACCGGAGCTGAGGATCGGCTCCGAACCCATCAGTAAGAATGAAGGCGAGATGGAACAACTTCACATCCAACTAGTAGGAAATCCTGCTTATCAAAATGGGAAAGATTCTCCAAATGGTGACTCCATAAGGGCAGGGACCCCTGCCAGGCAGACCGCTCCCTCCAGTCCTTACCTATGTGTGTGTGAACTAATTAAGGCTGGTCTTTCGTACTGTTAAGTAAAACTCCACCTGTCAGCAGTTTCAGCCGGTCTACCAATAGACTCTCCTTTACTATCCAGGCTAGATGTCAAACTACTTCTGAAAGGTGTCTTACACATCAGACCACCAAGAAAACATGTCTCACCCCCCTGGTACCTAAATTTAATTTTGGAAAAACTAACAATGGTCCCATTTGAACCAGCTAGTGCTGCTATGCTCCATATGTGTACATGGAAGACTGTACTGCTGGTAGCCTTTACCTCAGCTAGAAGAGTTACAAGCTCTTATGGCTGCCTCTTCCTACACTACCTTCCATAAGGATGGGGTGACCATATGCACTAACCCTTCCTTCATGCCTAAAATGGTCAATGAACTGCCCCTAAACCAATCCATTCACCTGCCCACTTTCTTTCCCTTTCCAACTAGTGAACAGTGAGGATACACTATTCCCTGGATGTACACAGGCAACTAAGAATGTTCTTCGTGTTTCACTGTTGCAGTCATTACATTTGGGTAATCCTGCTGGCAGGTTGCCCTCAAATCGGCCTGAATTCTAAAGTCTTGGGTCCTGCGTTGGCTCTTCCCTGACGTCCGGGTGTCAGGGGTATAAAAGAAGCGGCCGACGCAATTTTCTTCAGTCTTTCTTGCTGTGCGGTGCCCGAAGCAGAAGCAGTTCGCAAGTGCCGGTTGGCCAACCCCTGAGATTTTCGTGTTCGAGTTTCAGATCCAAAGTCTTCATTAGAGCCAAGTACCCCGTTGGGGATACTTTTTTCTTGCTCCAGATCGTTGTCAGAAAAAGTTAATTGCATTTCTTGTGGAAAGCAAATACCTCATAAGGGCTTTCATTCCTACTGTATTCCTTACCTAGGCCTTGACCATAACGTTTCAGGTTGTCTGTTTTGTGCTAGATTCAACCAACGCACTATTAAGTGTTGGTATGATTATGCATTAAACTATTTTGGCCGCAGGTTTAATTAAACAGAAATGTCGTCTGATAGCCATCCGACAACCGGAGTTAACAAAAAACACAAAGAAAAGGATAGGCAACAAAGGCCTAAAGCCAACAACGAAGATTCTCTTAAGCCAGTCGCTGGTTCACCGGTTCTCAGTGAGGAGCTTTCGCAGCCCCTGACTCCCGCTACGTTAGTCGCAGGCCGCTACCAACTCCCACGTGGAGTCTGCTATGCTGCTGGAAACTCAAGGTATTGGAGCCTTGGACACTGTTCCTTCAGATGGGTTCGGAGCCACTGAACAGGCACCGGCTTCTGAGGGTGTTTTCAGGCCTACACATCTATACATTAAACCGACTTCAAAGACTCGAGCACTTTCAAAGACAAAGAAACAAACTCAAGAGCCACGTGGACAGGCCTCCGTGCCCAAAACACAGATGCTCAAAATGGCAGAAGACTTGATTACCTTGATCAGGGCTACCCATCCCCCTCCTGATAAAAGGCCTAGGCAAGAGACAGACTATGAAATTTCAGATCTGGTTTCTATTCTGATCAGGAATATTCTCTTCCCCCTATGAGGATTCTGATGCTGAAGAATCTATTCCTTCAGCTTCTCCTCCTGTAGACTATTATTTTGGTGAAACCTTGCATACCATGAGGGAGCACTTCCACTAGGAGAGCCAAGATTTTTCAGAATCTAAAAAGATGCTCAGGGACTTCCTTTTACTACCTCAACACAGGCCTCTAGCCATTCCACCTGTGAAAGACATTGTAGATGGAGTCTAGTCTGACCCCTGACTCCTTACCTCCAGCTCCTGTTAAGCCTGACAGATATTACAGGGTTCCTGACTCTCATAAATTCCTTTTCAAAAACCCTGCTGCAGACCCAGAAACTATTTCACAGGGTCCCAAAGGGGTTAAGGCTTCTGCTGCAAAAAACCTTACCCCCTCTGACAGTGATTCTAGGGCACTGGATAGATAGGGGAAAAAGGTTTACACATCTGCTACCTTGGCTATAAGAGCCTTAAACTGTCAGTTTCATATGCTCAAATATCAGCAACATGTCATGGCATTGCTCAAACAGAAAATGTTAAACTCTGAATGTGCAGAAAACAAGGAAATGCAGGATATATTGCATGCAGCTGAACAAGTTGGAAAGCATACTTTGCAATGTGGTTTTGATTCTGTGGAGGCCTCCTGCAGGGCCGCAGTTACGGGTTCTGTAATTAGGAGGCATGCTTGGTTAAAGGAACAAAATCTGCCTGATCATGTCAGTTAAATTATTAGATGCACCTTTACAGCATGATACTTTGGTGTTAAGGCAGAAGAGGTGTTAAGGCAGAAGATGGAGGACAAAGCTACATCTTTGCAAACTGTCAAAGATTTTTTACAAGTACAGCCACCTAGGTTTAGTAGACACTGGCCTACAAAAAAATCGGTCCTTTCCTGTGCCACAGAACTCAAAGGGGCAGATCCAGACGCCCTAGGGGCAGATCCCGACGCCCTAGAGGCAGATCCCAGCCACAAGGTTCATACAGGTCAAAGCTATGGGGTGCTTCTACCTCCAAAAGTGGAGAAGACAAATCACAACCTTACAGGAAACAGTCCCAATGACTTCCCCCTGCCTGTGCCAAGCACTTATCTTCTGGCAGCACCCTTAGGGGGAAAAATAGCACTTTTTTTTTTTTTTTTTCAAAATCGGCACATGATAACCCAAGACAAGTGGGTTCTAAACAGTGTCACAAGGCTACAAGTTCCACTTCCATACCCTGCCAAAGGCAAATGGATGGTCAGATCTGCCAAAAAATCAATGGGCAGAGGCACAAAAACAAGTCTCATCCCTCATGGATATGGGTGCCATCCAACAAGTACCAGAGCAAGAGCAGGGACAAGGATTTTACTCAAGGCTGTTGTTGGTACCCAGAAAAGACAAAACCTGGAGACCAGTACTGGACCTATCTATCCTAAACACATTCCTGGATATACCAAAATTCAAGATGTTGGCCTTGCAGCAGCTTCTGCCCATGCTGGGCACAAAGGCTTGGCTTGTGACTTTAGACCTAAAAGAGGCATACCTGCATGTCCCAGTCATGCAGAAGATACCTCAGATTCAAGGCTGGCTCAATGCATTACCAATTCTCTGCACTACCCTTTGTAAAGACCCTGGGAGCAGTAGATAAGCCTAAGTGCCTGGCACCAGTAATTGCATTCTGCAGACAGGAATACAAATGTATCCTTATTTGGACGACTGCCTAATTCAAGCAGAGAACAAGGACTTTCTTCTACAGCATCTGGCGTTTGTGAAAACACTTCTAACATGCCTAGGGTACACAGTCAACGAAAAGAAATCAAAATTAGTACCCTCAAGAGATATTCCTGGGTGCAAGCTTAAATAGAGCTGCCCAGATGGCTTATCTCATACCAGACAAAGGCAACTGACTACCTGTTTCAAAGTAATGGCAACAAAGGCCCAGTTGTCTGCAAGAAAAATTCTGCAGGCTTTAGGGCTTCATGGCATCCTGCATCCTACCAATTCCATATGCAAGATTGCACATGAGGAAACTTCAATGGTACCTAAAAAGTGTTTGGACTCAATATTGCCACAACTTGGAAACAATGTTTACTCTCATTCCCTGCCTACAACAGGAGTTTCGATGGTGGGCAAAGGCTTGTCACCAGAACAAGGGACAGCCATTCACATTACTCCCAGCCAGGCAAAACCGAACAGATGCATCAGATTATGCCTGGGGAGCCCACATGGCAGGAAGATGCATTCAGGGCACATGGTCCGCAAACCAAATGCATCTACATATCAATCAAAAAGAGATGCTAACTGTTCAAAATGCCCTGACAGCCTTCAAGGACCTACTTCATCCGGGACAACTACTGATAGAGTGACAACACCACGGTCATGTGGTATATAAACAAGCAGGAGGGCGCACATTCTTACCCCCTTTGCAGACTAGCCATGTCTTTGTGGTACACAGCATTGACTTACCAAGTACATCTGCAGGCACAATTCCTGCCAGGAAAGGAAAATACTCTGCCAGACGAACTAAGCAGAAACCTCATGGATCCCCACGAGTGGCAGCTGGATCCACAAGTCTTCTGCATGATAATAAGGAAATGGGGATTCCCGGACATAGATCTATTTGCCTCCCCTCACAACTTCCAACTAAAAAGATTCTGCACAAGGACTTATCACAGACGAGCATGGAAAGTGGACGCCCTATCTTTCAGCTGGAAAAACCTCATCAGTATATGCCTTTCCCCCACTGCCTCTCCTCCCCAAGGTACTCCTAAAGGTCAGACAGGAGAAGCCAAAGATGATACTGATTGCCCCAGTCTGGCCCCGCCAGTACTGGTACCCAATTCTACGGAACTTGTCTCAATGGCCAGCTTGGACTTTACCTCAAATACCCCATCTACTGTCCCAGCAAAACAATCAAATCCTGCACAGCCAACTCAGGACTCTAAACCTGGCAGCATTGCGGATAATGTAGTCATACAAAACGCACCTCTCAGTAAAGCTGTGATGGATGTCGTTTTGGAAGCCATAAGGCCTAGTACTAAAAAATCTTATGCTGGAAAATGGAAGAGATTCTGTGCTTGGAACCAGGCACAAGGAACTGTTACAGCTGTACCAAATATCCCTCAGATTTTGCAATACTTAGCTGAGATGCTGGACAAAGGCCTATCTTTTTAATCAATTAAAATTCATGCCTCTGCCACTTCGGCTCATTACAATACAGAGCCACCAATCTTTTCTCATCCTTTATTAAAACAGTACCTCAGAGGAGCCAAGAATTTAAGGCATCCAAGGAGATCTCCAACACCTGCATGGGACCTCAACTATGTCTTAGAAAAACTCATCCTGCCTCCCTTTGAGCCAGCTGCTACTGCTGATTATAAAGCTTTTATCTTGGAAAACAGCTTTGCTACTAGCAATAACGTCTGCAAGACGAGTTTCAGAGCTACATGCACTCATGGCTGTGGAACCTTTTATGTTTTATCCAGACAGGGTTTCCCTGAGGACAAACCCAACATTTATGCCTAAGGTGGTGTCCAGTGTGGCTCTTAACCAAACTATTCATCTGCCAACTTTTTATCCAAATCCACAGAACAAGGGGAAGAGAATACTACATTCTTTGGATGTACAGAGGCAGCTTGGATTCTGCTTGCACAGAACCAAAGTTTTCAGGAAGGTGGAGCAATTACTAGTGGGATATGCTGCGGGATCACAAAGAAAGGCTATCTCAAAGCAGACCATTTCAAAGCGGATAGGCCACTGCATTCATTTCTGCTATTTTCACCATGGCAAGCCAGTGCCTAAGGACATTAGGCCACATTCAACCAGAGCTGCTGCCACTTCAGCAGCCTTTCTCAGGGGAATACCAACCAAAGACATTTTAGAGGCTGCTACTTGGAGTTCAGTGCACACCTTTACAAAGCACTGTCATCTGCCACTCTACTCTTAAATCCAGGGCAGGCTTTGCCACTGCAGTTCTGCAGGGCCTCATAGTCGCTCCTACTGCTGTTTAGTTCCAGCCTCCCAACCATAGCGTTGGGTCTCTACCTAAATGTAATGGCTGCAGCAGTGAAACACGAAGCACATAGTACAGTTGTGTACACTTACCATAAATAAATGTCGATGTTCGAGTGTATTCACTGTTGCAGTCCAGGTTACCCACCCGCCATCCCCCTTTTTTTCTTCTGGAACGTATCTCTCGTTTTCTGATTTATACAACCTATGTGGTGTATTTGCTTGTAGATGAATGTAAAGTTTATATTGCTGCTTGTATTTTTATATATATTTATATAAATTATGGCTACCCTTTTAGAGGGCACCTGACATCTGGGGCAAGAAAAACTGAAGAAAATGGTGTCAGCCGCGTCTTATACCCCTGACGCATTGACATCAGGGAAGAGCCGACAGCAGCAGATGCAGGACCCAAGACTTTGGAATTCAGGCCGACTGAGGGCAACCTGCCAGCAGGATTACCCAAATGTAATGACTGCAACAGTGAATACACTCTAACCTCTACATTTATGGTAAGTGTACACAACTGTACTTTCTAACTAGACAAAACTTAAGCCCATCAGAAAATCTACCCAACTATTTGTATCCTTTCACCCTAGGGCCCTGAGCAAGGCAGTCTCCAAACAAACCATTTCCTGTTGGATCAGGAAAACTATTTCCTACTGCTACTCCACCCATGGCAAGCACCTGCCTCAAGCAGTAAGCGCACACACTATCAGGGGCATGGCAACTTCCAAAGCTTTCCTCAAAGGCCTGGACACAACCTCCATCCTGGAAGCAGCCACCTGGTCAACAATACACACCTTCACCAAACACTGCAAATTGGACCATGTCTCCAGAGCCTGGGCAGGGTTTGCTAGAGCAATCCTGCAGGGTTTTATGGAATCAGCTGCATCTACCTCCACTTTTTCTTCTAATTAAGCTGTGGTACTCTCCCACACTAAGAATACTGCAGCATAGGAATAGGACATAGAATAGTTGTGTAAAATCTTACCATAATCTTAGATGTCCTTCTCTTTCATGTTGCAGTATTCCTTCCCACCCACCTTATCCCCCTTTTTCACTACTGGTATAACTTTAGGGCACTCTGAAGTTCTACCCTAGATCAGGGGCAGACTAGCCAGCGTATGACACTTTGCACCTCTGGCTGACATCTTTTGTTCTGTATGGGGCTGTCCAACTGGACATTTAAGTTCTGAGGTATGTGCATGCAGATGTCACATTTTAAGGTCCCTGGTTTGTGGCCGTACGTGTGACGTCCCATGCACCTACAGCAGCCAGGCTTCCACCTTTGTGTAGGTGCCGATATTTGGTTCGCCTGAGGTGGGAAATCCCACACTAAGAATACCGCAACATGGAAGGGAAGGGCAGCTAAGGTTATGGTAAGATTTTACACAACTATTCTTTATCACCAGACAGATTTTCTGCAGAGAAACTAAGCAGCCCCCCTGCAGAGCAAACTTGCCAGTCTTTGGAACTGGCTACAGTCGTAATAGTCCTTGCTTAAATGGTAATAAATCAATTGTTATGCTACTAGGAGCATGTTTGTTTGTAACTGACCTAATAAAGTACCCCCCCCCCCAGTTTCCCAGCAACAATATCTGGACAGACTCTCTTCTAACTCTCATTGAGAACAAGCTGAGAAGGTATTAACCATCTATAAGGAGCATATACAATTTGTAGTCTTCTGCAGTGATGACAGGCAGGTTATAGCCAGCAATTTCCTGCTTCATAGACTAGAATATGTTCTTTCTTTTTATTAACTGCATCCCCCCACCCAGAAATATAGAAGTCTTGCAGAAGATGGAAAACAAAATACTAAGGTTAATGTGTTTGTGCCCTTATAGTGGATGCCATTCTTACTAGTAGCAGATTAGATAATTGATAGTATCAGCCAGTGCATCCTTAATACCCTAACACTTTTCTTCTCTAACCAACATCCCCTTAAAATTCAGTTTAGTTTTGTTTCTTAAGGGATGTAAGCTATCCTTGGTATTATACATGCATTAGCAGCAGCTGGAAAAGCTTCATAAAAATCCATCTCTGTAAACTGGAATAAAAATCACTGAAAACATTTGAAGTGTCTGTGATTTATTCATGTTCCATGAACTTTTTAAAAACTTGCCAAGACTACTTTAGATGTACCTGCTTCAACGTACTAGGTTAACTTGATGAAATTCTTTGTCCCCAGATTAAAATACAGTATCCCTTTTCATGTAACCTGAGAAATTGTATTGCAAGTCCAACTTGTCACTACTAACTTGTCATACTAATTCCATCCGATTATCTTGGGCAAACTTGACTTCTAACGTACCTTTATTAATACTTACTGGTAGCTCCTAGTAAGAGCGCCTCTGTGCACATGTGCCATTTTGTATTGCTTATCCAAATATTATTTTGACCAAAACCGACAAACATACTGACAGTGTTTGTTTCTTAACACTTGTGTCTTCATTAAACAAATCAATTTGGATTATGGAACAAATCAATTTGGATTATGGAACCAGACAACTATGGCACCCTGGTGGCGATGGATTCAGCAGATGGCACACCAAGAATGTTGAATATTTTGGCTGATAAATCTACCTAAGAAGCTTGTTTTTAAATGAAATTGATAGCATCCAGTAAAATGTATGCATTTTTGAATTGTGTAGGTTTAAATGGTGCCATTTTCTTCTTTGAATAAGTGCCATAAGGTAGAATATCTTGTTGGACCCCCCCCCAAAAAAAAATGGAATAAAGATTTATACAAGTATCAGTGATTCAGTTGATGGTTCAAAAAATGAACCCTTGGCTGAATATATTGATAAAAAGCTAAAGGGTTTTAACAGCCATGCTCAGTGCATTTTGAAGGATCCTAGACCGTTTTGAACAGTATTGGGGATATAGATGTTTTGTTTTGCTTTGTTACACTAGATATTTTTTCTGTTATCCCTTGCAAACAAGATTTAGACTTGTTTAATGAGGCATGATTTTATAAATACTGAGCTTATGTTGATCATGGATTTTATGAAAATTTTAAGACCATTTTGTATTTTTTGATGGAGAATATTATCAGGTTGCTGGTGTAGCAATGGAAGCAGTGTGTGTGTGCTCCTAATATGCCAGCTGTGTTTGGTGGTAGGAAGGGAAATTTGATTTGCCCATGAACTTTTAAAATTATGCAGTACCCTTTTTTGTAATATTTTCATTGTGTGTTCTGGAACAGTTTGTGATTGAGGTAGTACCAGCTGTGCTACGGGGGAGTAGGGCAGTGCATGTGTAACATCTATGGCAGCCTAGCTAGCTGGTGTTTTGTAAAGAATTGTCATTTGAATATCAAGCTGATTTGAACAGATGCTTGTGTTAAAAATGAATTTGTAAAGTTGCTTTTGTTAAAAATGTATTAACAGTGGGTCCTGCTGGACAGAAAAGAAAAATATATGTATGTCGAACTGTATTGTAACTGATGCCGGAATGGAAAGGGTTAAACTCAGCGCAGCCAACGTTAAGAAACATACCCTGAAATTAAATTACTTTGTTTTAGGCCCTGAAGACTTTATCTCACAGATCTGAATGCAGCCAGAGACGCAATGTATGTGAAAAGCCTTTCTGCAGGAAGGGTGGAAGTGTTGGATTGTTTTATTGCTTCCATAGGCTGTATGTATTGTGATACCTCTGTGCCAGTTCTGGCTCAGGTGCTAGTGAGGTGGCAGTGTGGGAATCAGTCAGGTGACCAGATGTAATGGTGATGCCATTCTGTAGTTTGCACTGAAATTGTATATGAATACTAGTTGGAGAGGTGATAGATGCACTTTTAGACCCGACGTGACGCTCTTCTACCTTCATCTTGCCTTGCTTTTAGTAAGTAGGGAACAGTAATTCATCAATCAGTTAGAAAATGTGAGATTAGCTAAATATTTTTCTCCTGAGTCTTTCCATCCGTGTGCTTGTTTCATGTGAATTGAAACTCTGGTGTTTGTTGTAAATAGATATTCAGTATTTCCATGTTTTCCATATAGTTATACATTTCGTTGTGGTATTTTAGAAAACATTTAACCTTTGAGAGTAATTGCATATATTTAGTGGCACTGTGGCTCCACATTCCTGAAAGTCTTGCTGCTTGGTCAAACATTGCTGTTAGTAAAATTAATACTTATACAAATGGTAATTGGGTACCCTCGTAAGAGCCTTGGAGTAGCTGACTTTGGGTGTTCTGGTGGCAGTGCGTCTACCTTTATAGTCTGGGTGGAGGTGGCAAAGCAGGTGAACTGTGCCAGCCTTTCCCAGGTGTGTGTGTGTGTGTGTGTGTGTGTGTGTGTGTGTGTGTGTGTGTGTGTGTGTGTGTGTGTGTGTTACTTTGAACAGGGACACTAAGAACTGATTTCACAGAGTGGGTGGTGGAGGACTTTTGCTTGGAACACCTGACTAGGGACTCTGCTCTATAGCTGTGTCAGTGGGAGTCTTGTTTGGGGCTGAAGAGAAAGCCAAGCCCCAGGACTTGTGTGCATTCCCCTGTTTGCTTTTAAGGGAAGTTGCACTTTGTGCAGAGAGCTGCATCTTAATATACTGTGTATTTTTTTTTCTCTGTGAACATTCCCCACAGGTATCTTTGGTGAGGATTGAGGCTCATTGATCACTGGCCCAGAGCAGGGGTGTGTCACTGTTAATCATTTTGGTGATTTTTACATTTAGAGACTGACAATATTCTTGAAACTTATTACATGGATTTTGACAGTATTACTTGAATGTTTATGATTGCTAGTTAGTTGTTGCTTGGTATTTCATCCAGTATTTATGTAAAACCCACGTATTCAGGTTGTCACCAAACTCCTCAGAAATGGGGATCGGTCAGGTGTCAATTTGATTTCCCATTTATAAGAATGGCATTTTTTTTT
Source organism: Protopterus annectens (assembly GCF_019279795.1). Taxonomy (NCBI): domain Eukaryota; kingdom Metazoa; phylum Chordata; order Ceratodontiformes; family Protopteridae; genus Protopterus; species Protopterus annectens. The sequence goes on along the minus strand of NC_056738.1, from coordinate 336,861,683 downwards.
TTTTTTTTTAATTAAGACAATGCCAGTGAAAGGAGATATACTAATGAACTCTATGGAATTGCCTAGGAGGTTATAACTGAAAGGGGCCATATATTATCCCATTTTGAAATTTGGCCTTGAACAAGCCACACCGAATAGGACCCTGCATGTGTAAAGTCATCATTTTTACACTTCAGCAGTTACAGTGGGTTAATGGGGGCTATTTTTAATTTTTGGTTGCTGTTCTAACTAATGAAGGGCCTCCTCTTGAATTTATAGATTCTCTCTGGTTCCCACCTGTACAACTCTCATAGTTATCTTCCTATGAGCTAAGCTGTCAACGTTTTCTATAGCTTCTCTAACCTCTCAAGAACTCCTACAGCTCCCCTCACACAGCCCAACTTTGTAAATAGCATTCTACTGTTGTGTATGTAAAGCGTATTTACATTTTCTTAAAAGGGTTGTATGTAAACTGTTTCCACACCTAACACATCTGTTTTCCTCAAATGAAACTGTATGATCCCCACCTTCAAGCTTAATGAATTTAACTATGCATGATATTGAATGCATTTGTGTAACTATTCTACATAATGTTATCTTTAATATTAACTATCAGTTGTCTCTAAATTGTATAATGCATCTTGGAGCTTTTCTCCCCGGGCCTCCACTGAAAATGGGTCAATTTGGTCCAGTGGACTTCCCCGGTATTCAAACTGCAAATAAATATAGATTTCTGCAGTCAAATGCTTTACCATTGATATGGCCCAACATTGTTTATAATAGGCAACCCAACTTCAAAAATCTTTTGGAAACAGAGGAAAATGATCCCCACCAAAAGGTGATTCTTGTACACAATGTCATATTAATATAGAAGGTATGGAGCCCATTTTGGATCCATTAAGTGGAGAAAAAAGGGAAGATAAGTGTAACACCACCAGGGTGGTTTTACATCGCATGTTGTAAAATCTGTAATGCTTTTCATGTAAGAAAAACTAAGTTTGCCCTTAAGAAAAAGATTTCGGTATTTATATTGTTTGGGGAAAGGACAAATCAAATGCTTTGGCCAAATGCTCTAGTACCTGCATGAGGCTTAAATCTTTTATGTTTACAGTTTTGGAAAATAAAGTTTACCTATCAAGGGGGTGACTGGGAAGCTGTGCTCTGTGTATTGTGAATCGTTATGGTAACTCGGGACATGCAACTGTCGATACTTGCGTATTATCGCAACCAGATTTTCGCGGTTCCGAATTTCGCATACTTCTATAGAAAGGAGGCCATGAAACACTGCAATGTGGTATTTACTGAGTTTACTGCTGTGGATTAAGTTTGCATTACCTTCAGGAAAAGAAACATTTCCGAAAACCCTCTTCCAGTTTTTGCATGCATTACACATGCACACTTACGTTATCATGTCTGCTACCGTTCTGATGAACGGATTCCTTGCACTGAATGGAGGGCTTCCTTCAGAGAAGGCAAAACATCCCTAATTTTGGCTCATGCTTTTGCCCTACTCCTCGTAAAATGTTAGAGTTTCTGATGAAGGGGTGAGGATTGCAGACATGTCAGTAATACCCGACAAGTTTCATACTTTCTTTAAAAAATGCCCTTTAATGTTAAGCATTGTGTTTTATTAACTTTTAAAGTGAATTAGAGTAATATCAAAGAAAGGTTCCTGATGACTCCCAGTTACTTTTTGGATTTGCCCCTGATTCTTCAGCAAATAAAGTAAGATCCATGTAAGTATGAAAATCTTAAGCCTGACATTATGGGCTAACAGTAAACATCAGCGATTCGCAAGAAAATGAAACATTTTACAAAAGGCAGGGCAAATGTTTCAGCAACATGGAGTTACAGGAGCAATGAGGCGTGTCATCCACAAGTACAAAATTTCACCCGTACTCTCCTTCTGGGCTCATACCCACTGAGACAGACTAATGCCTAATTCTCGACAGACCCCTTTTTAGGTTAAGCAACCTGTTTCCGTGCACATAGAATAATGTCAGTGCGGAAATCTGGTTGCGATAATACGCAAGTACCCAACTGTCTACCCTTTGATTAAATGAAAATTATTTGTATCTTATTAAAACTTGGATCTGAGAAGATCTAAATTTATATATTGATAGTAATAATTATGCTTTTAGAGACCCTTTTATATGTTCTTATTTTGCTGATTGTAAGCTGCTTTTAATGTTCTGACAATTATTGGCTGCTTGGCATTAGTTCATTTTGTCGAACTGTTTATTTTATGCACATTAGATTAGGCGCTGATGTCAACTACGTAAAGTCTGTAACCTAAATTCATTTGGAATTAAAATTTGGCTACTTTTCATGATGTTGGTCCTGTGGAGTATCTTTGGGTGTTTTGGGGTTTAATCTTTTTTAGTGCCTGTCAGTTCACTGCAGTGTTTTTGTAGTATTAACTCGTTCTGTTATCTGTTCGAAAAAATGTGCAGGAAGGTTATAGATGTCCCTGCTTTAACGTGTGCTGCTTCAACCCTGTAATTTCCTCAATTTAGCATAGACAGTACCCCCTTTCCATGTAATTAGAAGAATTGTATTTCAAACCTAACTTGCCTCATTAATTCCACCTAATTATATTGAGCAAATCGGACTACTGATGTATTTTACTAATCCTTTCTGATGTTTCCTCTGTATGCTGTACACACACTTGCCTTTTTATATTGCCTACCAAAGTACTGAATTGTCTGTTTTATATATTTTATTTCTAAGTATTTCATGTCCAATAAAATATTTTCCTGGTGGTATTGCTCTTTGTATCAAAAAAAAAAAAAAATAGCAACTAGTCTGATTCTTTCTGATATGTGTTATGAGAACTGTTTGTGTGTACATTGTTAACACTGTTGCCATTTGGCTGTTTTTTTTTGCCTGAAGAGGTGTCCTCAGACTGGTGCATTTTCATTGTTGAAGTAAAAAATATGCATTGCGGAGTCCCATTTTTCCCATCTCTCCTTGCTATAGGAAAAAGAAGGGTATCTCTTACTCTTCATAGTCTTTCCAGGGCCTTGATCTTTTTTTAAGGTGTGCTCCTTCCATAGGAAAATCTAATAGGGTGTTGAGTGACACTTTTTTAAGCTGTCATTCCCTATGGGAAGGCATCAGCCAGCCTGAAGGAGGAATGGTGCTGGATTCTGGTGGTCTGAACTGATATCCATTTTATTTGCTGCCGAACTTCAGTAATTTTGAACCACAGCAGCAATGACTTACTGAAATCTCTACAATTATTGTATGTTTTTATAGTCCTACTTTATCAGGTTGTTGCTAATATATCACAATGTATTGTTCCAGTTGGCCTGTCCAGACCTGTAGGAAAAACTCTGGTGGGGGCTGACCAAGGGGCATCAATACAAGATACCTAAAGTATCTCTTTGCCCTAAATTCAAAGGAGCAGCAACTGGTGAGGCTCAGTCAGGCCCCTAGAACTCTACTGTCTTATGTTTTTAACCTAACAGCCTAATCCCGTAGATGTCTTAATAACCTACATATATTTATCCCTTGTTTTCTTTGTCACTGTTTTTACAAGCATAACCTCCTCGGGAACAATGAAGTTTCTCTTTGGAAGAGCTTTACTGTCACCGAGTTGTCTGACAGTCAAGTACTCTTTTTCTGAAACTGTCCTTTTCTTCACTATGCTGTGGTCTCTTTGAAGAGAGCACACATTTGGAAATTATTCTTGTTTTTTCTATATGGTATCCGGTACAGATTCCTCCAGTTATCTTTGATTTAATAATTAGCTACTTTCTTCCTAAGAAGTGTTTACAGAATACTGCACAGCAGTCCAGATGGGATCTTGTGTATCTGTATGGGTGGATAAAGCTTCCGTTTTCTACTGATTGTGCCTTTTTCTGAGTATTTGGTACTCTGTCAGGACTTTCTGCTACTTTCCTGTAGTGCTTGTTTACTGTTGGGTCATCTAATAGGGCTATCTTTTGAGTCCCTTTTCATTTTTGTTGCTGTTGTGGAGAGTGCAGAAATACAAAGCATGTGGGTTGTTTTTCTTGCGCATATTTTCATATTGAGTATGTGTTGCCATGTTTCTGGAGATTCTTTCAAACATTGCCAAGGTTCTGTAGCTTTTCCATCTAAGCTCCCCTTTTTTGTACATTTTTAAAGATATGTGGAAGTCTAGCTTGACTGGGATTTTTTTTGTCACTATGCAGTACTTTTTAATTCTTGTGCAATAATGGATGGAGGTCCATGGTATATGCATATGACCCCTTAAGGACATAGTGTTTCAGCTACATGGTTTCTGGATGCCCATTACTTTTTTTACTTTATGGGTTCATTCAGGCTAATAAGGCCCAACACCAATAAAAATGCACACACTGAATGTTTACTCAAGACCTTCTGCAGCGCCACTTTTAAAATCATTTACAAAGATATCTGATATCCCTTCTGTTGGTTCCTCAACAGATGTTCCCGGATCAGACTTCGGCCAGTTTCAGATTTTGGCTTAAGCTGCTTCTCCTTACCCATAATCCCATCTAGATATCAAATTTCCTCCGTTACTGTTTGCTACACATTTGCATCAGACATTCACCAGTGGCTCAGTGCTTGGGTGACAGCCACGTTCCTTTTATTGGACTTCTCTCAGTTAAATAGTCCTAAGTAATTTCTTTGCTCGTTCATTGTCTCTCTCCCTCCCCCTCTGCTGCTGTATAACAACAAAAAAAAGTTTTTGCCTTTTTCAATCCTGTTGAGCCTTTTTCCCCATGTGGATTCTTTCAAGCCATACTTTGCTAATTTCTGGTTGGTGTTGCTGCCCTGTTTGTGTGTAGGGTGATGGTAGTTGGTGTTAATGCAAGTTAGTCGCTATGGCAGAAGAACTTTCTGGTTTTAAAAAGTGTGTGGTTTGTGGACCGAATTCCAAATTGTATGCTCCTGTGAAATGTATGTATTGTTTAAAGGCTTTTCATTTAGATGAAAATTGCTTCATTTGTACATTTTCAGTTCCAGGACATTGACAGAGAAGAAATAAGCTGGTATTTAATAGACTTCTCCCTGTCACAGCAGGAAAAGTTTCTCTTCTACACTTAATCTTCCCCTACCTACAAGCAAGCTGTTGAGAAAACCTAGGAGTGAGAAGAGTACTGATGAGTCTAGGGACAAAGATTGGAAAAGGCGAAGGCACAAGGATCCAAAGAAATGTTCTTAGACCAGTCAAGCTCTTCTGGCTTGTCCCTGAAATTGCAGAAACTTTCAGATACTGTTCCTTCTCCAGAGCCTGTAATTACTGGGTCCAACACTCCCCCACTCAGAAAAGTGCTTCTTATTGGAACCGGTTCCTTGTAGGTTCAATTTCTTTTCTTCAAGAAAGACTTTTTTTTTTCATAGGACATCCAGACTCCTTTCTACTACTACGTACCTAAGATTGGTGCAGTTCTCCAGGAGCCTCTTTGTAGCAGATGTCGATAAAGTAATGAAGTTCGAGACCCAGATCCAGCTGGGGGTTCTCATGGCTCAGACCACTGTTGGAGTCTTAACCCACTACCACCCCCTTATCAGGTTGTAGCTCCTTCCCCATTTTGACACTTGGATTTGGGTTTGTTGGATCCGAGCATTTCCTGGAGTTTGCATCAGATCTGAAGGCTTGGTCTTCATTTACATTGTGTCTAATCCAATTGACTGTGTTCTTCAGACATTGATGGATCTCAGATGACTTGTTGGCATTGGTTCTGTGGGCATCTGGCTAGACTCAGAAATTTTCCTTTCTCCTTGGAGCTTTTGAAGCTGGATAGTTCAGCACCGCTACTGGTCTCAGAGCCAAGTTTAGTGGGCCTTCAGGGTCAGCCTTTGTTGGAGTCCTTAGACCCTACTGGGATGAACTCTGGGCTTGTCTTGGCTTTTCTTTTTAGGCCTTCGAAAAAGTGCTCTCTTGGTCTAGAAATTAGTCTTCCTCTGCTCTGATTTGCCTTGTCCCATGCAAGATCTTCAGGTCCTTGCCCTCCACATTCTGTCAGGTTAGGATAGCCAGCTCCTCTAAGTCTCGAGACAGTCAACATTTTGAATTCCCCATCGGCTTGGGAATCTTCCCCAGACCATCCCACTGGTGAGGGTTACCAGAAGTATTGGTGCAAGACTAGGTACTTTCTGTTCCCTCAAACGTTTAACACAGGGTACAGATTTCAGTGAAGGTTAGGGGGTCCCCCAGATCTCCCCTTGAGGATGTCTCCATTGAGATTCTAAACATTTGGTCTACCACCCCACTTTCTGCCTCTGAAGGCCCTACCGGGAAATATCAGCATTCCTCAAGACTTTTGAGGCTAGCACATCTGCCTCTTGGTTGGTCCCTCCTGTGGATGAATCGGTTGACTTGGTCTCCAGGATTGTGTGTGGAATGAACCAAATGTAGCCAAGCCATCCTTGGAAACCAGACAAGATTTTGGTATTGCCTAAAGATGGCCCCTTTTGGAGCAGTAGTCCTGCAGTGGAGTCCATGGTGGTGGCATCGGCAATTAAGAAGGGGCTTTCTGAGGAGAACTGCACTGTCTATACCCCCAACAGGGAGTCCAGGGCATTGGACAAGTTTGGGAGGTGGATAATACGCTTCAGCAGCCTCTGCTGTCAGTGCACTGAATTAAGCTCACGTAATATGCTTTCAGAGGGATTTGATTGAACAACTCTCCATATCCCTTTCTGGATCCTTGTCAGCGGAGGAGAACAAATGTCCATACAGTTTATTACCTTTCAGTTCTTGTTGAATGTCAGTCCCCTTATTTGGAAGGTGACTGACATGTTGAGAACAGCAGGCACCGACATAGCTGTTTGCTGGCATGCCCTGATGCATCTCTCTGCAACCTGGTAGAAAACTTTAATCTGTCCTTTAGTAAAGCCCCCTATGTTGGATCCACACTTTTTGGACCTGAAGTTAGAGTTGCTGTCCGAAAGCAAGCAGATGGGTAAAACCTTGTCCTGCTATAGGATTACAGCATTTTAACCCCCCAGAAGACCTTTTTCAGAGACCAGACGGGAGGGAAGAAACTGGTTTCACAAATCCCAATGTTTTGCGTTGGTCCCAGTGGGCAGCGTCTTTCCACCATTTTCTGATAGTAATGCACCTACCGGATAAGTTCAGTGTTCGAACGGACAGGTTGAGTAGGACTCTGCTGTTCCTTCTTCACGAGTGTGCAGACATTCTGGCAGTGGCTGATCAGATTATCAGCTACTGAGGGCTTGACCGTGCTACAACCCTTTGGCTTCCTCCTCCTAACACCAAATGTAGTAGGTACTCTGCCCTAATGCTCCAAGAGGGAGAGTTCCCAAAAGGATTCTCTGACCCACACTTGTCCCCATGTCTCCTTTTATATCTGTCTGCAAACTCCTTTCATCCAAAGTTTCTGCAGAAAGCAACATGGAGCAATGTTACAGTGATCCTCCTTGCTTCCTTCTGGCCTTGACTGGTGTGGTTTCCCTTCCTCTGGTCTCATTGGATTCACTTTCTGTGGGTGCTGCACCCTGCTCGAGGTCTTTCACCATTCTGGTAAGCCTCGCCCAGATATAGAAGCCCTCAGTTTGAATGCATGGTATCTCCTGTTCTGATGGCGAGTGTAAGACTCATCCCAAGTTGTACACATTGACTGCCTCATAGAACAGCAACATTTATAAAAGTAAATGGGAAAATATTTTCCATTTGGGCTTCTAGTAGCAATGTTCCCTTTTCCACCCCTCTCTTGGCCATTTTAGAATTCTTGGCCTCTTTTCTCAGTGATTCTTATTACTGTATCAACTCAGTTGGATGCTATTTCCAGTTTGCGGGAAAATCAGTCCCTGTTGCTTCTCTGAAATTTTCTAAGCCCTTAAGGGACAGCATTCTTCTGCTTGTCTTTCCATTGGATCCAGAGACTTGAGTGTCTGAAGTTGGATCCATAGTATTCAGTAGTCAATCTGTTGAGAATGGATGGAAGTAGACAACATGGATCTGTTATTGTAAGTACATAATTTTAGTTTATGGTTTGTACTGGACCTTTCGTTATCCTGTTAGCTGGCTGTTTTAAAATTCTTAATGCTTTAGCCCAGCCTGCAACTCTGAAATTTAGGTTAAGTAAGAGTTTTTTGTTACCAAGCAAGTATAACTGGAAATGGGAACAATGATCTCTTTAAAGCAGTGACTCTAACCATTTGGTCACTGGATATGGGTAACAGAGTATTAAAAATTTTAGTAGAGCTTTGGTTTCTTAGAAAAGATAATGTTCACTATTTTGGTTTAACTGCTCTGTGGGAGAAATCTTTGTTAATGAAAATAAAGCATGAAAACATAAGGTGCATTTATGCCCCCAGGTATAGTGTTTTTTTTTTGTTTTTGTTTGTTTATGACTTGTCCTCTTCAGGACCAGTCAATATGCGTTGTTGGTTACACTGTTGAAGGGTCTCAGCAGAGAAAACAATTTGGAAACCACACTTGCAGCTGAAATGCTCCTTGTTATATGTATGAGGTATTGTTTGAAAATTCTGCTACTGTTTATCTCAGGAGAATTTGAAGAGGAATCTAAACAGCCATCTATGAGTGAGCAGCAAAGGCACCAGATGAAACATCGTGAGCTATTTCTGTCCCGTCAGTTTGAATCCCTTCCAGCAACACACATACGGTGAGTGTTTTCAGTCACTGGCAAACAGGCAGCAGTGGTAGGGCTAAGTGAAGTGCTGTACTATCTCTTGCTTTTTGTATCCATTAGATTTAGTAAATAAGTGAAACAAAAATGCCTGTTTATCAGGCTTTTGTCATATAAGCAATTTTTATTTGTAAGTGGTTCATGATCCCTTTGTTAGCTAAATTTCTTTAGGGTATGTTTACTAACTTCATGGTTGTCTTACATAAATGCTCCTGGATCTGTTAATACACTGTGATCTTTTAGGTGCAGGTAGTTGTAGCACAGAATTTAAATCTGAAAGTAATAAGCAAATTGTACCTTGGTCATCTTGAACATTGATTTTCGATGTATTGATTGACTTATAAGTTTTGAATTAACTTTTTTGTTGGAGAAAAGATCCAGTGAGCTGCATTTCAGAAAGTTTGTCAGGTGGGAACTATAAATGGGTGATTGCGGTGGTCTTAACCTTTAAGTTTACAGGCATGCACACCTCCCAAAATGGTCGCAAGCCATATTTAAGTGCGTAGTCATTTTAACTTTGTTTAAAAAAACACTTTTTTTTTTTTACTCCACTGGCGCTTCTCCTACTTTTTCAGGCTTGTAAGAGAGTCAGAGCCTATCCTGAGACTCGGTAGCTGTAAGGCAGAGAATAAATCCTGGATGGAATGCAAGTCAATAGCACTCCTGCATTTTTCTGTATTCCTTTCAGTCTAATCCTATGTACAGAGACCAAATAAGAGACATCTTCACAAAATCTAATTTGTCCTTTCCTCCTCCCTATGTGCACCATATACTGCCTGTTAGCTCATTTCCAATAACGTACAGTATATTTTTTATTCAGTGCATTGAACAAAATGCAGTCAGTTATTAGTCCACGGTCAGCCACTAAATTTATAGGTTAAGTCATGGCTTGTTTATAACAAATCCCTCCTTTCCCCAGCTGCTTAGAAGCTTAAATTTTGGACTAATTATTGTGTTAACGATCACTTAGATTTTAAAGTATGTTATTGACTTTAGCGATATTTTCTTTAAATTTGTTTACTTAAAGTCCCCCTACTGCTTCTGCCACGGTATTTTATACCATTGCGTTGTCTGTATTGTTATTAGTCTGTCTTTTAATGATGCTCTAAATTTTGCTATTCTGTAATGCTGTTGAGCTGGGTTTTGAGAAAAGGGTCTGTCCTCCAGTTCTGTTATCCAATTAATAAGACTATATATATAAAAAAAAAAAAAAATTGTATCCCGTTGTTGCAGAGAACTTTTCTCTCAGCTTCAAAGTACTTTAGTGCAGCAAAGTATGCTTAAAGCACAGAGTTCAATATAGTGAAATATTTTTTTCTTTTCCTCTTAACTTTTAGTGTTTTTATACTTAAAATTTATACAGATATGCTAATTGTCTTATTACTGAAGCGGTTACATTAGTGTGGTAAGTTTTTATGGCATACTATCTTTTAAGTAAACAGATGGAGACATTTGTACAAAGGGTATGTCTGTGTGTGTCTTTATTGAAATTCAATTTGCTAAAAACAAATAATAAAAAAAATGAACAAATGTTTTTTGTGGGGAGGGGGGAGCCCATCTGCACCCCCAACTTGTATGTAACAACTCCACAGTTGCACTGCAGTGAAAGAAAGGGAAAATTACTGAAGTGTTCCACCAATTTACAGTTTTTAGTGGCTTGTGACTAGCAAATGAAAAGCAAGATGTCCAAGTCTACTTTGTTTGAACAGTTGGATGCCCTTCTATTCTGATGTTGCAGTAGTCGTAACAGTAGGGAATAGCTGCCTGCAGTGCCACCGTCCAGCCACTATTACCAAGTCTTTGTATGGAGGGGTACGTGTGACATTAGCTACGAGGGTCATAAACTGGCATTGGGTATAAAGGTGACGTCCGCATGTAACTTCCTCAGAATTTTTCTGCCACAGTCTGACGCCCGTTCATCAGTTCTACCTTACTTTGCGTTTTATCAGATGACTACAGTTTAGAATATCGAGACCAGACAACTGTTTGGACCATTCAGACAAGTGCCTGCTAGGGTTTTTTCTTACTTTGCTTGCTGTTTTAGATTTGCATGTCAGCTAGGAAAGGGAAGTATGCTTGTGGAAGACTGATTCCTCACAAAGACACGCACAATAAGTGTGTTTTCTGTCTAGGCGAGGCCCACGACTATACATCCTGTTCTCTCTGTAAGTTCTCCGTCTCCTGAACACTTCATTGCAGTCTAGCGGCTTTAAATCTTTACCTAGAGAATCAAGAGACTCTAACATTTGGTGTTAGGCATGGAGGGGAGGAGTAGGCCCATTCGACGAGCCACCTCGGAAGAAGGCAAAGAAATTTAGGCCCAAATCCAAGGCTGCACCTCAAGCATCCGAACTTGCTCTAGAGGCGATAGACCTTGAGTCTGTTCAAATGATGGTCTCCGAAGCAGGCCCGGGAACCACAGTGGAAGTCTGGGTGGGGGATACCAAAGGTACATCTGCTGAGGTATTTCAGCCATCATAGTCTGGCAGAGGGGGGACCATGGCCCACCTTATCGGAAGCCCCTGCTCTTCCTCCTGCTATACAGACGTCTGCTTCTCCCTTGTCTACCACACCCTTGAAAAGTAAACAGAAATCCAAACACATTGAACCCTCTCAGATGTCAGGCTAGGAATCCTTTTCCCAAAGCCTCTAAGGCCTTACAATCCCAACAACTCCAACCTACTCTCACTCCTTAATCAACCCATGTGTCTGAGGAGGAATATTTATCCTCTGACTAATCCTCCTCTTATGAGACTCAAATTGAATCCCCCAAGGAGTTTGTTTATACCAAACGCCGGTTTATGGCCCTCGTAGCCAACTTCACACGTACACCCTCCAGACAGACTTTTGTATACTGGCCTGACGGTGGTACTGCAGGCAGCTACTCCCTACTGTTATGAATGCTGCCAACATAGAAGGACATCTATGGTTATGGTAAGGTCTTACACAACTATTCTGTCTCCTAGTCCAGTGTACATACTCTCTGTAGTCCATAAATGGACTACATCAGTGCTGATCTGTAACATTCATACCAAGACCTTTCTGTACTTTTTTTTTAACCTTGAAATCTGCCTAAACACTTCTGTGCCAAAGTCTTTTGTTATAAAAATACATGGCAGTGCATCTGTCACTGGAAAATATTCAGTAATAGGCAGATATTCAATATATTCAATAATATTATATAATATTCAATAATAGGCAGATAGCAGGGGCACAAATTGTACCATGTTAACATGATGAAACCTTACCATGATAGGGAGGCCCTTGTGCTGAGCATTTGCAGTGAATTGCAGGAGTCGTCTGAGGGAGATCTGGGGACTGATCTCTTCAGTGAGGCTCGGGCTGACACCTCAGTGGAAGGGGTAGCAATGTCCCAGCAGATATCTTCTACCCAGGTTCGAGAAATCTGAGCAGTGTTGCAGGAATTTGGGGACATGTTCACCGGGAAACCAGGGTGCACCGCCTGGTGCAGCACTAGGTGGATACAGGACTCCAAAGGCCTATTAGGAAGGCCCCTTTTAAGGTGCCTGAGAGAGTCCAACTCTGAGGGAAGAGGTACATATGTTGAAACAAGGGGTGATTCAAAAATCCAACAGTCTCTGGTCATCCCCAGTGGTGCTGGTGCCAAAGAAGGATGGCAGCATCAGGTTCTATGTGGATTACAGGAAATTAAATTTAGTCACACAGTCATATGCTTACCCCATGCCTAGGACAGATGAGGCCCTAGAGCAGCTGGGTAGGGCTAAGTATCTTACAACCATTGTTCTTATCAAGGGTTATTGACAGGTGCCCTTGACTCCCAGTGCTAGAGAGAAAGTCAGCCTTTATGACTCCTTTAGGCTTTTATGAGTTCACAAAGATGCCCTTTGGAATGAAGAATGCCCCAGTGACTTTCCAGAGGCTGGTGGATAATATCCGAGCAGGAGGGTTTTCCCTTGCTTACCTAGATGATATTGCCATCTAGAGCCATTCTTGGCCAGAGCACCTTCAGCATTTCAGGGAGGTGTTGGGCAGACTAGAGAGGGCAGGGTTGACCATTAAGCCGAGCAAATGTCAGATGAGCATGGCAGAAGTCTCCTACCTAGGACATAGAGTCGTAAGATAAGGCCAGAACCTGCCAAAGCGGAAGCCATTCAGGCATGGCCTGCACCTGTTATTAAAAAAGCAGGTGAGGGCATTCTTAGGGACAGCAGGATACTACAGAAAGTTTGTCCCCAGTTGTAGTACCATAGTTGCTCCCCTCACAGACCTGACAAGGAAGAACAGGCCAAATAAGGTAGTGTGGACCCCAGCATGTGAGCAGGCATTCCAGAAGCTTAAAGAAGCTTTGGGAGGGCCTCCTCTGTTAGCCAGTCTAGATTACAGCAAAGAATTTGTTGTACAAGTGGATGCTTCGAATTATGGGGTGGGGGCTGTACTTAGCCAGATTTCTTCAGAGGGGGAAGAGCACCCAGTAGTTTATCTCAGTCGTAGGCTCCAACCCTGGGAGGAATGCTATGCAGCTGTAGAAAAGGAATGTCTAACCATAATGTGGGCACTGCAGAAACTTCAGCCTTCTCTGTATGGAAGAAAATTCATTGTTATGACAGATCACAACACTCTAACATGGTTCAACAGCCAGTCAATAAAATGCCAAGTTGCTAAGATGGAGCCTGGGGTTGCAATCATATGATATGTCAGTGCAGCCACCGCAGTGGGAGTAGCAATGCCAATACAGATGGGCTGTCAAGACAGGGAATGTGGTGAGTTACACTCAGTCCTAGCCTTCTCAAGTGGCATTTCTCTAGGGTCACTTGGAAAAACTAGCTTGAGTTCTCGGGGGTGTGGGTTGGGCGGTGGGGGTGGTATGAAGACTGGTAGAGATTGGTGAAGGCTGCCAGCCTAGCCAGATAGAATTTTAGAATTTTGCAGATAATTCTGTCATTTGTAAATATAAATGTAAAATACAGGCTTGTTTCTTAAATGAAAGAAAATACTAAAATGTTGAACTTCAAGATTGTAGCAACATTGCCGTCTGCTGTAAGGAAAACTAAGTCAAGCATTTCAGATCTTTCTTTTGGAGTTAAAATTATTTAAAATCTGTCCTTTGATCTAGATAGTGGTGCCGAAGAGGCTAGCTGAGCACATTCTTTCTATTGTTTTAACTTAAAGAATAATTACTAGAGTGTACATGTGAAATGTGTCTTATTGTTGTAGCTTCCTGAGCAGATGTTGGATTGTTAAATAATGTAGCCTGTTGGCTCTTGGGAACTCCAGGCTGTCAAAGAAATGTCATCTGGGAGGGCCCAGCAGAAATGTTTGTTAGTGATTTAAAAACTATTGCTCAGAAGAGAGGGACTGTAAGCATTTTGATCGTGGACATTCAACTCATCAGAACTGCCTTATGCTCTCTTAAGTAAGTTATCTTAGAAGTGTGTTTTCTTGTAGAAATAGCTAGGACTATAAAGATTAGACTGTGTTTTTCTGTTATATCAGAACTGTACTACTGAATTATTTTAAGTTTCTGTGTGATCTCTGAACTCTTAAATAGCACTGTGGTGTAGTAGTATTGTCTTGTGTTTCTAGTATTTATTATTAAATATTTTAAACCCTTTTCAACTGTGGCGGATTTATGTGGAGGTAAAGCTCTGAGTACATTGCATACTTGTAAGTGATCCTGTACCAAGCCCTTCCAATAAGCATTGATTGCTCAAGTTACACTACTATTGAATAATAATATTGCACACTAATAATTGGACACCATTTTAAGTGCCTTTGGGTAGCTGATAATAATTAGCTGGTGCTGGCAGGAATTACTACCGTATAGTGTGGGCATAGGGGCACAGCTGGCAAATCTGTCAAATCTGTCATTCTTTCCTAGGAGCGTCTGTGAAGTTGTATAAATACTTCTGAGTGTGTGTGTGTCAGCTACCTGGGCAGGGACACACAGTCACTGGTTGGACAGAGAGAGGGTACTGGAGGTTAGCTTGCCAGCTAGGCTGAGATCTGGACCCTTAGCTGTGCCAGTGAGAAGTCTTACTGGGGACCTGGAGAGCAAGGGAGTGACTAGCCCCAGACTGACTGTGATCTCTGTGCGCGCTTAAGGAAAATTGTACTTTACTATGTGTATTTATCTTTTCCTCGTATACAAGATGCCCTCTCTGGTGTTAGTAAGGATTGAGGCTCCTTGATTGCTGGGCCAGGCCGTGAACGTCACACACCTGAATTTGTCAAAGATTAAACATCTAGATAAATTTACAATGACAAACCTGCAGGAGATGAGGATTGCAAAATTAGATTTATTTAAGCTAAAATGTGAAGGAATTTGAATTAAGACTCATTTTGCAGGTAAACTACCTGTGGAGGTTGCTTTCATTTATTAATTTGCAGTGTTCTGTTTTTCTGATTGGCAGTTGCAACTGAAGTGAAAATGGGTGGTGGAGAAAATTGGTTAAGGGAGAGGGCTAACAGAAGATTTAGCAGGAATGAGATCCCTCTTGCAGGGGTCCTTAGCAGCTTGCTCACCAGTATGTTTAGAAAAGACAATAGTTACCACTAAAAACCAAAGGCTTGTAACCTACATTAACTTTTAGTGGAGTTGAAACTTTTCTGTCCTGTTAATGAATAGGGCACCTGTTTGCTTTGTTCAAATAGGTGGTTTCTTTGAAGGTTACTGTGGGGTTGTTTCCTTTTAGGATAGACTGAAAAAAAAAGTGAAATTAGAAGAGGAGTTAGAAACTGAGCAAAGGAGCAATGTGAGAGGCTATAGGTTCATAGGTTCATACTAGGCTATCTGCCCTAGGGCATTTATAAGCCTAGCCAGAATGTGTTTGGCTTTCGCCACCCATTTTAAATTTATTTTGCTATGCCCTTTTTCGAGGTTAGTATACTGTGCCTCTGTCTAACAGTGACAGAAGTGATACCCGGGGTAAACCTATGATCTCCCATCCACTCATCAAGATTCCTCTTGAAGAGAGTCAATGAGGGACTCTGCCTAACCTGGACTGGGATTTTATTCCAGAGTGAAGGGAGCCTCTGGGTTATGAATCTGTCCCTCCAGCATGTCCTATTTATTTCAGTGCTGAGGTTCAAGTCTCTCGAGCGTGGCTCGATGGGATTTAGATTTTCTGAGGTGCAGCATGTCCATTAATTCCGGGTTGGACATGGCTTTATACGTCAGGCACAGATCGCCTCTGAACAGGCGGTATGCCACTGAGTAGAGCTGGAGTTTCTTTATCCGGGCAGCATATGGCATCTGTTTGAGCCCTTTGATCCTCTTGGTGAGGTACTTTTGGGGTCTTTCCAGTTGCTGCAGGTGTCTGGTAAGGTACATCCCAAAAGGGGCATTGTACTCAATTATGGGCCTGATGAGGGATGAGTAAAGAGGCATGGTAACCTCCCCTGATCTAGATGTGAATCCCTTCATGATTAGGTGGGCTATATAAAATGTTTTTCTAACCACTTTGGCCACGTGGTTGTCAAATGAGAGATTGCTATCAACTTGGATCCCCAGGTCCCTAATTACTACTTCTGTACGTAATGGATTACCACCTATGTGGTAATTTGTGGGCACTTTGTTTTTGCCAAAGGGGATGACTATACACTTTTTGGCATTTAGCTTGAGGCCATGGCTCTGGCACCAGTTGTATGTTTCTATGAGGCCCTTTTGGAGGATGCTTGTGTCGGCTGGAGAGTCGATTATGGCACCCAGTTTGCAGTCATCTGCGAACTTGGTCAGCCCACAGTCCTTCCGTGTTGGCCTGTACCTCCGAGAAATATATACCGAACAAGAGAGGTCCCAGGACTGAGCCTTGTGGGACACCACTTGTAACTGGTTTGGAGTCTGACATGGCTCCAGCAATTCTAACCATGTGGGTTCTGTCCTTGAGCCAGTTTGCAATCCATCTAGTGACATAGGGGTTTATATTTAAGCTGGTGAGCTTATATATAATGCCCGAGTGGGGTATTGTATCGAAGGCTTTTACGAGGTCCAGGTAGGCTGTGTGGACCACCTTCCCCTCGTCAATGGCCTTGGTGACTGTTTCAAAGAAATCAACCAGGTTTAAGAGGCAGGATCTGCCCTTAAAGCCGAACTGGGTAGGATCCAGTGTCTGTAGGTCCCCAATATCTTTATTTATGAGGTCCATGATCCTTTCCATAGCTTTGCAGACCAAGCTAGTCAGGCTTATGGGGTGATAGTTTCCAGGATCCGTTGAGGCACCACCTTTATGGAGAGGGACCACTGTTGCTGTACGCCACTCTTTGGGCACATATCCTGTAGTAAGGCTGAGATTGAACAGTAGTTTTATGTTTGGGTTTAGCTCTTCTTGGAGTTCATGTAGGACGCAGCCTGGGACACAGTCTGGTCCCATTGATGCTGTGTTTTTTGCTTTGGAGAGGGCGGCTCTTACCTGAGCATCTGAGATGTCGGGGGGGCAGCACTCTGCTGGGATAGATATTTGCCCTTTTGGTGGGGAGGGGGGGAGGAGTTTGCGCTGAACCTGTCAGCTAGGATGTTGGCAATGTTTGTGGGTTTGGTGTATTTTTTGTCATTTTGGACTAATTCTGAGCATATCTGGGAATTACCACCCAGGTTCCTAACATAACTAAAGAAAGCCTTGCGATTATCCTTAGTGTCCTGTGGAATTTTTCTCTCGAAGCTGGCTTTAGACAATTTTATGAGTGCCCATAGGTTTTTGCTAATACTGATCAGTGATGCCTTACCTTTTTGGGATTTTGCTCCATCATTTAGTAGCTTCCTCCTTCTATTGTATAGTTTGTTTATGGCTGGGGTCCACCAGACAGGACGTCTGCCTTTGGAGGATTGGGTCTTGGTTTTATTTGGGATCGCATGATCCATGCATTCCTGAAGGTGTTCATAGAATGCGTTTATAAAGGATTCTGCGGTCTGGGCCGTATTTTCCACAGGCCCGGGGGCTTTGAAGGATTCCACCTCTGTTTTGAGGAGTGTGAAATTTGCTTTAGAAGTTTTTCACTGTGGTTTCTGGGCAGGGGGTGGGGTCGGGATGTGAATATCCAGTGAGATTAGTTTATGGTCTGATCTTACCAGTAAGGGATACACTTCTGGTCTGGAGCATAGAGTCCCCATGTTGGTGATGATCAGGTCCAGTATGTTTTCCCCTCTTGTGGGAGTGGTAAGAAGTTGTTCCATAGCATATGAGTTTATAAATTCTAGGAACCTTTGGGCTAGGGTGTTGGAGCTAGAGTAATGCTCCCAGTCTGTTTGGGTAGTTGAAGTCGCCCAATATAATGGTGTTTGGAGAGACATTCATATTTTCCAGTGTTCTCAGGAAGGCCGAGTGGGGTTCCTGGGTTTGGGAGGGTGGTCTGTAGCAGGCTATAAACTGGAAGGCAGTTTTACCCACTGTTAGTTGCACATGGATAGTCTCTGATGCTTCGTGCTTTGCCACCAACCTGGAGGTGTGGGTATCTTTGAATATCGATACTCCCCCCTCCTTTTGTGGTTCGGTCTTGAAATGTCCTATTCAGTGTTGCAGTATTCTTTACATATAAGATGTATTCTGCTCAAAAGAGCTGCTGCCTGTACCTGGGACATTGCATGTAGGCCCAGACAACGTCCGTCATAAAAGGGGTGTCCACACGTACCATCTTCAGAACTTTTTCACAGTCATTCGGAAAGGTTGATTCATACATTGTCTGCCGTTGGATCCTGTTGGTTTGTTTTACAGCTTCAGTTAAGTACCCCATAGGGGATTTAATATATTGTTACTGCCTTTTTTGTTTTGTTACTGTCATCCAGGGAAGGGCAAGTGTAGGTGAGGAAGGCAAATTACACACAAATATAGTTACAAGTTGTGCTTTGTTTGCTTAGGGCCTACTCATGACCATCGGGTTTGTTTGTCAGGCCTTCATCCCCAAAACTTTATGCAGTTATCTGTCTGATTTTAATTTATGCTTAGAAAATGAAAGACTTGAAGTGTCTGGCTAGGGAAGCTATGGAGGGTTCCGCGAGTACTTCTGAGCAGTCTGTAAAGAGGAAGGTTAACAAGACTAGGCCAGTACCCTGTTTAGCTGTGCCTTCCTCTGAAGTTCCCCTTGAGGTTGACGAAAATCTGGGAGTATGATCAGAGGTAGTGTCCGCTCCTTCAGTGGATACCAGGATGGAAGTAATCAGGAGTGCAGATCCTAGCACATCTGAGGCTATGCAGACTTCCGGTTTGGACGACTTGGGAGAATCGCTGTTAGTGATTGCAGAGAACTCAGGAACTGCTCTAGCTTCCTTATCCAAAGAATTACCAGAGGTTAGGCTTGCATCTGCTTTTTCTCCTCAACAGGAAAAGCCTTTGAAGAAAAAGCAAAAGATTAGGCATGTTTCCGCTCTTTCTACAGCTACATCGTATTGGGAATTTTTTTTGTTGGGCCTTAAGACCCTAATGGCTTTGAGGCCTGCAGCTTCACCTTCACCCATTGCAGGCTCGGCCTTTGCCTTTTCTCCAGTGCAGCTGTCTGGGGTCCAAGGCCTTGCTTCAGGGCAGTCTGCAGAACTTCAAATTCGTGGCACAGATTCTGAGGAGTCTTCATCTGTTGACTCTCTAGCATACTCCACTCAAATTCCTTCTCCCCTGGAATATACTTCTTGGGAGGAGAAGTCCAGTGGGGGGATTCTCCCATGGAAGAGCTTTCCTTTGGGGAAATTATTAATAAAATGACAGGGGGGTTTCCAGTGGGATTCTTTTCAAATCTCTGAAGAGTAGACGAGAGATTAGCTTTACAGGTGGAGGGCCCCTGCACCTTCAGCAGTCCCTCCAGTTCTGCCAGCCTTTTTAGATGTTTTCAAGGCTCTAAAACCCCTGCCCCAAAAAAACTGATAATTTCTATAAGGTCCCAGAGGATTGCAAATTTCTTTTTAATGCCCCTCAGCTGACCTTGCTGTGGATTCCATTACCTCAGATAGGTCCTCACGGTTATCACCTTCTACCAAGTTATTCCCTTCTGATAAGGAAAGTAAAACTTTGGAAAGTTTGGGCAATAAGGTATATATTCTCTCTTACCTTGGCATTCAGAGCAATTACCAGACACGTGTCCAGATATGCTCTAGCCTTGCTTACTCAGGCTTCGCAGGCTCTCTCCTCATTGCCAGATTCAAAGGCTAAATCTCAGGCCCTTGCTCTCCTATCATCCTCCTTTCAGGTAGCTAGACACTCCAGTTGTAGTCACCATGTATTTGAGGCCTCTGCTTAGAACAACAGCTTCTCCTTCTGTTCTGAGAAGACATTCCTGGCTGTGCCTCCAGGCAGTTCCTGATGACATCAAGGCAAAACTGCTTGATGCCCCTCTTGACAATTCCTCATGGTTTGGAAACAAAAAGCTGCAGAATTAAGTCACTGCAGGAAAAAGATAAGGAACTCCAGGATTTGAAATGCCTAATGGTTTTACCCATTCCCAAATTTCACAGAAATGTTCCTGTTAAGACTTTGTCAGGAAACCTGCTCATTCCTCTTTCTGTTCTGGAACTAGACCTTGCAAGTCTTCCTGGAAGTACCCACAGGCCAAGACTTTATTTCCTACAACTGCTGTTGTGACCCATCCTCAGCAGCCCTTTCAGCCAAGACAAAGTCCTCTGACTCCTTGACTCTCTTACAAGTCATACTCCTTTGTCCCTTCACCTCCCCCTCTCCCTACCAGCTTGGATGGAGATCACCCAGGACTCCTGGGTGATTTAAATTTTCCAAAACTGATCTTGGGTCCTGAGTCGGTTGCTGTCTCCTCTTCCATGATGTCAGGTAGTCAGGGGTATATAAAACCAGCAGCAGACGCCATTTTCTTCAGTCTTTCTTGCCGTGCGGTGCCCGAAGCAGAAGCAATTCGCAAGTGCCGGTCGGCTGACTCCTGAAATACAGAACCGAAGTCTTCACTAAAGTCAAGTACTCCGTTGGGGGAACTTTTTTCTTGCTCCATACCGATGTCTGAAAAAGTTAATTGTATTCCTTGTGGGAAGCAAATGCCTCATAAGGATTTACATTTAGACTGTATTCCTTGCATAGGCCCTGATCACAACGTGCCTGGCTGTCGGTTTTGTGCTAGATTTAACCAACGCACTATTAAGCGTCTGTATATTTTTACCTCAAAGTATTTTGGAAACAGATTTAACTACCCAGAAATGTTGTCTGATAGCAATCCGACTACCGGAGTACATAAAAGGACAAGAGACCGTCAAGGTCCAAAACTGACTAAGCTTCTAAGCCAGTCGCCGGTACTCAGTGAGGTGCTTTCGCAGCCCCTGATACCCGCTACTTTCGAGTTGCAGGCCCCTAACGACACCCATGTGGAGTCTGGCATGCCGCAAGATACTCAAAGTATTGGACCCACTTATGTATCTCCCTCTGATGGGTCCGGAGCCGCTGAGCAGGCACCAGCTTCTGAGGGTGTATTCAGGCCTCAACATTTTTATATCAAACAGACGACAGCTGCAAAACCATAGACAAAAGCAACTTCTAAAACTAAAAAACTGACGGCCACGTGCACAGGCCTCTATGCCTAAAAAACGGATGATCAAAATTGCTGAAGACCTTATTACCTTGATCAGGGGTTCCCATCCCCCTCCAGATAAGAGGCCTAGGCAAGACACTGATTATGTATCTTCAGATCAGGTTTCTGTTTCTTCTGATTCCTCTTCTGATCAGGAATTATATCTGTACCTCCCTATGAGGATTCTGATGCAGAGGAGTCTATACCATCTGTATCACCTCCTGAGGGATTATTCATTTGGAGAAACCTTGCATACTTAGAGGGAGCACTTTCACTGGGAGAGTCAAGATTTCTCAGAATCCAAAAATTTTCCTCCCTCAGCACAGGCCTTCAGCTGTGCCCCCTGTTTTAGACATTGTGGATGATGTTTTGTCGGAGTCAAGCTTGACTCCTGACTCCTTACCTCCGGCTCCCAGCAAGCCTGACGGATATTACAGGGTCCCTGACTCTCACAAATTTTCATTTAGAAACCCTGCTGCTGTCACAGGGAGTTAAGGCCTCAACAGCTAAAAATCCTACCCCCTCTGACAGAGATTCAAGGGCACTGGATAGATGGGGGGGGGAAAGGTTTATACATCTGCAACCTTGGCAGTTAGGGCCTTAAACTGCCAATTTCATATGCTCAAATATCAACAACATGTTGTGGGATTGCTGAAACAGAAAATTATGCTGATTTCTGAATGTGCAGAAAATAAAGAATTGCAGGAATTATTGCATGCAGCTGAACAGGTTGGAAAGCATACTTTGCAATGTGGTTTTGATTTCTTAGAGGCCTCCTGCAGGGCTGACGTTACTGGATCTGTGATTAGGAGGCATGCCTGGCTAAAGGAACAAAATTTGCCAGATCATGTTAAAGCTAAATTACTAGATGCACCTTTACAGCATGACTCTGTTTAGTGTTAAGGCAGAAGAGGTTTTTAAGAAAATGGAAGACAAAGCTAAGTCTATGCAAGCCACCAAGATTCAGTAGATACTGGCCTACAAAAAAAATGGTCCTTTCCTGTGTCAGACAGAGCTCAAAGGTGCAAATCCAGATGCCCCAAGGGTTCCAGATATCAGGCACAAGATTCATACAAGTCAAAACAATGGGGCACTATTACCTTCAAATCTGGAGGGAGATAAAGCGCAAATCTTTTGGCACTACCCTTTGGGGGAAAATTAGCACTTTTTGCTCAAAATTGGCAGTTAATAACCCAGGACAAGTGGGTGCTAAACATAGTATCACAGGGATACAGATTCCATTTCCATACTCTGCCAATGGCAAACAGTTGGCCAGATCTGCCAAAAAATCAATGAGCAGAGGCACAGAAACAGGTTACGTCCCTCATGGATATGGGAGCCATTCAGACAGTGCCAGAACAGGAAAAAGGACAAGGTTTTTACTCTACTGTTCTTGGTACCCAGAAAGGACATGGCCTGGCGGCCAATACTGGATTTATCTATTTTGAACACATACCTGGACATTCCAAAATTCAAAATGCTGACTTTGCAGCAGCTTCTGCCCATGCTAGGCAAGAATGCTTGGCTGGTGACATTAGACCTAAAAGAGGCATACCTGCATGTCCCAATAAGGCAGTCGTGCAGAAGATACCTCAGATTCAAGGCTGGTTTAATGCATTACCAATTCTGTGCACTGCCCTTTGGCTTATCTACTCCGCCCAAGGTCTTTACAAAGTGCCTGGCACCAGTAATTGCATTTTGCAGACAAAGTAGTATACAAATATATCCTTACTTGGACGACTGTCTCATTCAAGCAGAGAGCAAGGATGTGCTTCAACACCTGGCGTTTGTGAAAAGGCTTCTAACATGCCTACGGTACACAAACTAAAATAAATCACAACTGGTACCTCTCAAAAGATAACATTCCTGTGTGCAAGCTTGAATACAACTGCCCAGATGGCTTACTTCACATCAGACAAGCAAAGGCAACTGACTACTACTAACTGATGGCAACAAAAACCCAGTTATCTGCAAGACGAATTCTGCAGGCTTTGGGCTTCATGGCATCCTGCATCCTACTGATTCCATCTGCAAGACTGCATATGAGGAAACTTCAATGGTACCTAAAAAGTTTATGGAGACATTGTCACAGTCTGGAAACAATGATTCCTCTCATTCATGCCTACAACAGCAGTTTCTATGGTGGGCAAAGGCATGTCACCAAAACATGGGACGGGCCTTCACTCTACCCCCTGCCAGCCAAACCTTAACAGACTCATCAGATTATGCCTGGGGGGCCCACATGGTGGGAAGATGCATTCAGGGCATATGGACCCCAAAACAAATGCATCTGCATATCACCCAGAAAGAGATGCTAGCTGTTCAAAATGCCCTGACAGCCTTCAAGGACTTACTTCACCCAGGACAACTACTGATAAAGACTGACAACACCACAATCATGTGGTATATAAGCAAACTGGGGCATGCACTCATATACCCCCTTTGCAGATTAGCCATGGCACTGTGGGACACGGCTTTGTGTTACCAAATACATCTTCAAGCTCAGTTCCTGCCAGGAATACAAAATACTCTGGCAGACTATTTAAGCAGAAACCTTATGGATCCTCACGAGTGGAAACTAGATCCACAAGTCTAAAGCATGATGATAAAGAAATGGGGGGAGCCCAGACTGAGCTTTTTGCCTCTCCTCAAAATTAACAATTGAAAAGTTTCTGCACAAGGACTTATCACAGACAAGCATGGAAAGTGGACGCCCTATCCTTTAGTTGGAAAAACCTATCAGTTTACGCCTTTCCTCCTCTGCCTCTTCTTCCCAAGGTCCTCCTAAAAGTCAGACAAGAGAAACCAAAGATGTTACTAATTGCCCAGGACTGGCCCCGCCAGTACTGGTACCCAATGCTAAGGAACTTGTCTCAATACCCAGCTTGGACCTTACCTTAGACTTCACCTACTGTCCCAGCAAAACAGTCAGATCCTGCACAATCAACTCCTGGCACTGAATCTGGCAGATCATGTAGTTATACAAACACCTCTCAGTAAAGCTGTGATAGATGTCATTTTGGAAGCCAGAAGGCCTAGTACTAGAAAATTGTATGCTGATAAATGGAAGAGATTCTGTGCTTGGAATCGAGCAGAAGGAACTGACACAACAGAACCAAATATTCCTCGGGTATTACAATAGTTGACTGAGATGCTTGACAAAGGCCTATCTTTCTCATCAATTAAAATCCATGCCTCTGCCATTTCGGCTTATTACAATACAGAGCCACCAATCTTTCTCATCCTTTACTAAAGCAGTATCTTAGAAGAGCCAAAAATGTAAGGCCTCCTAGAAGATCACCAATACCTGCATGGGACCTCAATTCTGTGTTGGAAAAGCTCACCCTGCCTTCATCCGAACCAGCTGTTACTGCTGATGAAGTTCTTTATCATGGAAAACAGCTCTGCTACTAGCAATTACGTCAGCAAGAAGTCTCAGAGCTACAGGCCCTCATGGCTGTGGAGCCTTTTATCATATTTCACCCAGACAGGGTGTCTCTGAGGACAAATCCAACATTTATGCCTAAGGTGGTTTCCAGTGTGGCTGTTAACCAAACTATTCATCTGACAACCTTTTATCCAAATCTGCAGAACGAGGGAGAGAATTCTACATTCCTTGGACGTACACAGCTAAGATTCTACTTGAGCGGGACTAAAGCTCTAAGAAAAACTGAGCAACTGCTAGTGACAATATGCTGCAGGATCAGAAAGAAAGGCCATTTCAAAGCAGACTATTTCAAAGTGGATAAGCCACTGCATTCGTTTCTGCTACTTACACCATGGTAAGCCTGTGCCCAAGGGCATTAGGTCTCAATCCACCAGAGCTGCAGCTACTTCAGCAGCCTTTCTCAGAGGAGTACCAACCAAAGACATTCTAGAGGCTGCTACTTGAGTTCTGTTCACACCTTTACAAAGCATTATCATTTGCCTCTCTACTCTTAAGTCCAGGGCAGGCTTTCTCAGTGCAGTTCTGCAGGGCCTTATAGCCGCACCAAATGCTGTTTAGCTCCAGCCTCCCAATCATAGCTTTGGGATTCTACCCAAATGTAATGACTGCAACAGTGAAACACGAAGAACATAGTACAGTTGTGTACACTTACCATAAATGTAGATGTTTGAGTGTATTCACTGTTGCAGTCCAGGTTACCTGCCTGTCATCCCCCCTTTCATTCTGGAGTTTCTTTCCTTCTCTATCTTCTACAACCTATGTGGTGTATTTGCTTGTAGATGAAGGTAAAGTTTATATTGATGCATGTATACATAGTTTTTATACATATATATTTTTGCTACCTTTTTGGTGGCACCTGACATCTGGGGCAGGAAGAAAATGGTGTCTGCTGCTTGTTTTATACCCCTGATGACCTGACTTCATGGAAGAGGAGACTGCAACCAAGGCAGGACCCAAGACTTTGGAATTCAGGCTGACTGAGGGCAGCCTGACAGTAGATTACCCAAATGTAATGACTGCAGCAGTGAATACACTGTAACATCTACATTTATGGTAAGTGTACACAACTGTACTTTTTATGACTTGGACCTTCTCACCTTTACAGAGTATTCCTCAACATCCAACCAGTCAACTGCATTTGTTTCCCTTGATTCTGGATCAACTTTCCAAACAAGTCACCATTCAGTCTGTCCCTCAAGACCAGCTGTGAAGGGGTTTTTACTCCAGGATGTTTCTAGTTCCAAGGAAAAATGGCCCTTTGAGACTCATCTTAGATCTTTCCTTATTCTTTCCCTATTAAACAACTTCCTGGTGGTGCCTTCCTTCAGAATGCTATTCCTGCCTACGCTTTTGCCCCTGATCCCCCCCCCAGTCTTTATTAGCTTTTCTGCAAGGATGCATACTTGCATATCCCCATAACCCCCTTTTCAGAAAATGTTTGCATTTCTCTGTGGGTTCTTTGCACTTTCAATTTGCTTCTTTGCCCGTTTCTTTTGCTACTGCTCCATGGGTATTCACAAAGTACCTAGACCCAGCCATTGCATACTTAAGGCTGATAGTTGTTAGTCTACCCATATTTAAACTGTCTTATGTTTCTGGCCAGCAGCCCAAACACCTTAAACCAACATTTGAACTCTGCATTTTTTTTTCTGCAAGCACTGGGTTTCACAATAAATCTCAGTCTTGTCTCACACCAAGTCAGGATCTTGTATTCCTGAGGTGCAGATTTTCACAGATTTGATTATTTTTTTTCCTGTGGAGAAAGCAACCTATCTCTGGGCATTCATGGAGGCTTTTCTGCCTTTTCCTGCCATCATGACCAGATAGTTTGAGACTACTGAGTTTTATGGTCTCTACTGTTCCCATGCTGCCCTTTGCAAAGCTACATATGAGAAAGTTCCAGTGGTTTCTCAAGACAGTTTGGTCCCAACATGCCCGTCCTTTAGATGTCATGATTCCCCTGATTGAAAGCATAGTTAGGTTGGTGGATGCAGCAACTCAATCAGAACTCGGGCCTTCCTCTACATGTTGGGGAACAAAAATGAGAATTGCCGGGTAAAGCACTCCGTAATAATCACAGTCAATTGAAAAGCATAAAAACAAGAGTGCACCAATGGCTGGATTACCTCAAAAGTATTCACAGACAACTGCGGCTGGTTTACCGTTTATTTGAAGAAAATAAAAGCAGGATCCAAAAGTAAAGTGAGCGCTTTCACGTCCAACAATGACGCTTCTTCAGACTTCAAGAAGCGTCATTGTTGGACGTGAAAGTGCTCACTTTACTTTTGGATCCTGCTTTTATTTTCTTCAAATAAACGGTAAACCAGCCGCAGTTGTCTGTGAATACTTTTGAGGTAATCCAGCCATTAGTGCACTCTTGTTTTTATGCTTTTCACTTCCTCTACATGTTACTCAACCAGCACAGCAACTCTTCACAGATGCCTCAGACTTTGGAATGGGGAGCAATTTTTGCTTCCAGGAAAGTTAAGGGCCTTGGTCCCATTCTCAAAGGAAGGAACATATCAACATCAGGGAGATGAGAGCTTTATTTCTAGCCCTACAGACCTTTCTGGCAGTATTCCTGCCAGGGCCACTACAAATCCTCACAGGCGGTACCACAGTCCTTTGGTACATAAGATTGTCTCCCTGCTTATCTCCGCTGTCGGTTGGCCATCAAGGCTTGGGAATTGGGCTGCCCTTATTAAAGGTAACTTGAAATTGGTGGCAGATGCACTAAGCAGGCCCCTGACACAGTCTCACAAAGTGGATGCTCCACAGGGGTGTGTTCCTGGACCTAGTTTGCAGGAATACTCCAGAACTTGGACCTATTTGTTTCCCCTATGAACAGATAACTTTCTTGCTTCTGTGCCAAGGGTCCCTCATCCTCAAGTGTGGAAAGTGGACCCCATCTCATTCTCGTGGAAGGGGAAGATGTTCGTCGTGCATACAACTGCAGTCATAACAGATGGGTTCTCCTGCCGTCAGGCGGGTCCTCGGTCGGCCGAATTCCAAAGTCCAGGTCCGATGTCTGTTGTCACTTTCCTTCCTGACGTCAGTGCGACAGGGGTATAGAAGACACAGCCGACGCCATTTTCTCCAGTCTTTTTTGCCGCGCGGTGCCTGAAGCAGAAGCAGTTCGCAAGTGCCGGTCGGCCAGCTCCTGAAATTACAAAAATTTGGGAACCGAAGTCTTCTTTAAAGCTAAGTACCCCGTTGGGGAAACTTTTCTTGCCTCAGACCGATGTCAGACAAAGTTAACAATTGTATTTCTTGTGGGAAGCAAATACCGCATAAGGATTTCCATTCCCTCTGTATACCTTGTTTAGGCCCAGACCACGACGTCTCGGCCTGTCGCTTTTGTGCTACATTCAACAAACGCACCATTAAGCGTCGGGCGGAGTTCGCCCAGCATTATTTTGGCAAAACATTTAAGCATATTATGTCATCGGATACTCAGTCTCCAGTTTTGTCTAAAAAGCGCAAAGATAAGGACCGACACACGAGGTCCGCGTTCTCTACCGACACCACGCCAAAGCCGACTACACGTGGTCCGGTTCTCAGCGAGGCGCCTACGCAGCCCCTGACTACTGACTACACTTCTCTGGCGGTGTCTTCTGTAACCGAGACCGCAGGTTCCTCGGCCCATACCCTGACTACAGCTACCGAAGCCATTGTGAGTGTTGAGCCTCTTAATGTGGACAGGTCCACTTCCACCCATGGTGTCTTCAGACCTTCTTCCTTTTCCATAAAGGCCTTTACTAAGTCTAAATCAGCCATGCATTCCAAGAGGCCTGTTGCACGGGGCCCATCTCCAGGCCCCATGCCTAAAAAGCAGATGCTCAAAATGGCTGAGGATCTAATTACTCTTATCAGGGGTTCCCAACCCCCTCCGGACAAGAGACCCAGAGTGTAGGAAGATTCTCCCTCTTCTGACCAGGGCTCCATTATTTCAGAACATTCTGATGAAGAGGAACACTCATACTCCCCTTTTGAAGATTCTGATGCAGAGCAGTCCATTCCTTCTGTATCCCCCCCCCCAGAGGATTTTTCTTTCGGGGAAACCTTGCATACCTTGAGGGAACACTTCCATTGGGAAGGCCAAGATTTTTCAGATTCCAAGAAAAGGCTTAGGGAATTTCTTTTGCTACCTCAGCACAGACCTCTGGCGATACCTCCTGTCTTGGACTTACTTGATGATGTTTACTCTGAGGCTTGCCTTAATCCGGATTCCCTGCCTCCTGCCCCAGTCAAGCCTGATAGGTACTACAGAGTTCCTAACTCCCACCAATTTCTTTACAAAAGCCATAATGCTGACCCTGAAACCATTTCTCAAGGCCCCAAGGGAATGAAGGCCTCTACTGCTAAGAATCCATTACCTTCTGAGAGAGAGTCTAGATCCTTAGAAAAGTGGGGAAAAAAGGTGTATACCTCTGCCACCCTAGCCATGAGGGCCTTAAATTGTCAGTTCCATATGCTTAAATATCAGCAGTTTCTGTTATCACAGTTAAGGAATAAAATGTCACAACCTGAACAACCAGATTTGAAGGAGTTGCAGGATATGATGCATAGTGCAGAACAAGTGGGTAAACACACCTTACAATGTGGCTATGATGCTCTAGAGGCCTCAAGTAGAGCTGCTGTTACAGGATCAGTCATTCGTAGACATGCCTGGCTTAGGGAACAAACCTTGCCTGATCATGTTAAAGCTAAACTACTAGATGCTCCTTTACAAAAGGATGTATTATTTGGTACTAATGCTGAGGAGATACTACGGAAAATGGAAGAAAAAGCTAAATCTATGCAAACTGTCAAAGCTTTTCTACAGGTACAACCACCACGTTTTAGCAGAAATTGGCCTTCAAAAAACTGGTCCTTTCCAGCCCACGGACAAGCCCCAAAGAGGTAGATACAGGCGCACAAGGGGCAGAGGACAATCTCAAGGATCATATAGAGACAGACAATGGCAATCTCCAGCACCAAGAGGTGGCGAAGACAGTGCACAACAATACAGGAAACAAACCCAATGACTTTCCCCTTTGCATGCCAAGCAAGGCTCAGGTGGCAGCACCCTTGGGAGGAAAGCTGACATTATTTTCAAAAAATTGGCATATTGTCACAAAAGACAAATGGATCCTGGACATTATAAACAGAGGCTACAGATTTCATTTTCACACTCTTCCAAAAATGAGAGGCGTGCCGAACCTGCCACACAATCAAAGGGCAGAGGCCCAAATACAAATTTCAAAGCTCATGGACATGAAAGCTATTCGAGGTACCTACTCACGAACAAGGTCAAGGTTTTTATTCCAGACTATTCCTGGTACCAAGGAAGGGAACTGATTGGAGACTCATTTTGGACTTATCCATCCTAAACCCATTTCTACTCGTACTAAAATTCAAGATGCTCACCTTACAGCAGCTTCTTCCCATGCTGGGCAAGGAGTCTTGGCTGGTAACATTGGACCTCAAGGAGGCATACCTGCATGTCCCAATCAGACAAAGCTGCAGAAGATACCTCAGATTTCTTGCAGGTTCAATCCACTATCAATTCTCTGCATTGCCCTTTGGCTTATCTACTGCGCCCAGAGTATTCACGAAATGCCTGGCATTAGTAATTGCCTACTGCAGACTTCAAGGGATACAAATTTACCCTTACTTGGACGATTGCCTGATCCAAGCGGACAGCAAACACATACTTCTGGAACATCTGGTTTATATAACACGGTTATTGAATTCTCTGGGATACACGGTCAACAAAGAGAAATCCAGGCTAACACCATCTCAGAAAATAATTTTCCTGGGTGCCAACTTGGACACAAACACCCAGATGGCCTATCTTACGCCAGAAAAACAGGGGCAACTAAATCAGTACTTCAAGATGCTAGCAAATTAATTGTACCAGGCTAACTGCAAGGAAAATCCTGCAGGCTTTGGGCTTCATGGCATCTTGCATTCTTCTAATCCCATGTGCAAAGTTGCAAATGAGGAAACTTCAGTGGTACCTAAAAAACCTATGGTCTCAACACAGCCACAGTTTGGAAACAATAATACCACTAATTCCATGTTTGCAAAAGGAATTTCTATGGTGGGCCTGAGCATGCCAAACAAATACAGATCTACCATTCTGCAAGCCTCAAGCAAATCAAGTCATCACAACAGACTCCTCAGACTACGCCTTGGGGGCACACATGACAGACAGGTGCATTCAGAACAAATGGTCCCAAAAGGAAAAGCACCTTCACATCAATCAAAAGGAAATGCTAGCAGTGATAAATGCAATTACAGCTTTCAAGGACCTCCTGCATCCAGGGCAATTTATTGATAAGAACAGACAACACCACAGTAATGTGGTACATAAACAAACAAGGAGGAACATATTCATACCCCCTGTGCAGGCTGGCCATGTCACTTTGGAACATGGCTCTGGAATGGCAAATCGAGCTTCAAGCGCAGTACCTGCCAGGTTTGGAAAACACGCTGGCAGACAGTCTAAGCAGAAAGAGGACAGACCCGCACGAGTGGAAGTTGCATCCTCAAGTGTTTACAAAGATAATCCAAGCGTGGGGAAGGCCAGACATAGATCTCTTTGCCTCCCACAAGAATCATCAATTGACAAAATTCTGCTGAAGGACATTTCATCCAAAGGACTGGAGAGTGGATGCCCTTTCTTTCAGTTGGGCAGCGCGGACAGTTTACGCCTTCCCACCTTTGCCTCTACTGCCCAAGGTGCTCTTGAAAGCAAGAGCAGACAGACTAAAGATGATACTGATTGCTCCAGACTGGCCAAGACAACAATGGTGCCCACTCCTGAGGAGCCTAACACATTCTCCTCCCTGGACCCTACCTCTAATGCCTCTTCTCCTGACTCAGCACAGCTACAAAACTGTTCAATCTGGCTGCATGGAAAATTCCTTAACACCACAACAGACCCTACTCTCCAAGGAGGTGCAGGATGTCATTTTGGAGGCCAGAAGGCCATCTACTAGAAAAGCTTACTCCGCAAAATGGAAACGGTTTTGCGCTTGGAATGAGAAACAGGGCCAGGATCCTAGAAAACTGAATTTGCCTCGGATATTACAGTATCTAGCTGAGCTGTTGAACAGTGGACTTTCATTTTCCTCCATCAAAATCCATGCCTCAGCCATTTCTGCAGAATACAACACTGATCCACCCTTATTCTCTCACCCAGTCTTAAGGCAGTTCCTCAGAGGGGCTAAGAATATAAGACCTCCAAGGAAACAACCAATACCAGCCTGGGATCTTAATTACATTCTAGAAAAATTAACATTGCCTCCCTTTGAACCAGCTGCCTCAACAGATTTGCAATATTTGTCCTGGAAAACAGCTTTTCTTCTGGCTATTACCTCAGCTCGTAGGGTCTCGGAACTACAAGCCCTCATGGCTGTGCAGCCTTTTCTCATCTTCCATCAGGACAGGGTTTCCCTACGAACCAACCCGTCATTTATGCCTAAGGTAGTATCCAGGGTAGCTTTAAATCAGGCCATACACTTACCTACCTTTTACCCCAATCCTCAAAACAAAGGGGAAAGGCTGCTACATTCCTTAGACATCCATAGACAGCTACGTTACTATTTGGACAGAACAAAGCCTTTCAGGTAATCAGAACAACTCTGTGTCCTATGCTGTAGGAGCTCAAGGGAAGCCAATTTCCAAACAGACAATTTCAAAATGGATAGGCCACTGCATACGGTTTTGTTTCTCCTTTCATGGTAAACCTGTACCTGCAGGCATCAGATCCCACTCCACAAGGGCCACAGCCACCTCTGCAGCCTTCCTCAGAGGAGTCCCTACCAAAGATATTTTGGAGGCAGCCACTTGGAGTTCTGTGCATACCTTCACTAAACACTACCACCTACCTTTATACTCCAAAACTAGAGCAGGCTTTGCCACTGCTGTGTTGCAGGGCATTCTGGCTCCTCCCAGTTCCACCTAGTGCCTACCACCCTGTGCGTAGCTTTGGGATTCTACCCATCTTTTATGACTGCAGCTGTATGCACGATGAACATAGTACAGTTTTGTACCTACCATAAATGTAGATGTTCGAGTGCTAATACAGCTGCAGTCCAGGATTCCCTCCCTCCTTCCCCTCTGTGTACAGACCTAGTGGCTAACTCCTCATCTTACAACCTGATTGGGTTATCCTTCTATGGTGTATTTGCTTGCAACTACTGATTTTTGATTATATTGCATTGCATGATTATTTATATATATATATATATATATATATATATATATATATATATATATATATATATATATATATATATATATATATTGCCTTCCTTCTGGGGGCACCTGACATCTGGGGCAAGAAAGACTGAAGAAAATGGCGTCGGCTGTGTCTTGTATACCCCTGTTGCACTGACGTCAGGAAGGAAAGCGACGACAACCGACGCCGGACCTGGACTTTGGAATTCGGCCGACCGAGGACCCGCCTGACAGCAGGAGAACCCATCTGTTATGACTGCAGCTGTATTAGCACTCTAACATCTACATTTATGGTAGGTACAAAACTGTACTTTTCTCTGTGCTTTCCTCCCTTCCCCTTAATTCAGAAAGTCCTGTTAAATTCTACAGAACAAACCAAAAATCTTATTAGGGACTTCCATTTTGGCCAAGATGACACTGGTTCCCTCTTAATGCAGTTAGCCAAGGGTCATCACTACAAGTTACCTCACCGGTAAAACCTACTCACTTAGGACATGGGATCATTGATATATCCACATTTGCTAACTCTACAGCTGACCCTGTGAGTGATCAACTTTTGATCCCTTTCAGACACCTATTCTCTAAGGATGTGCTAAGGATTTTGCAGGAGGCCAGGAAACCCACTATTAGAAAATCTTGTTTTCAAGTGGAGAAGATTTTCCATTTGGTGCCAAAAAAGGAAAATGGATCCCTTTGGGGTGGACATTCCACTAATGCTTTCCTTCATGTGTGAGTTGCTCAACAGTGGCCTTTCTTGCTCTTCAGATAAAGTCCATTGTTCTATCTTGTCTGCCTGCTTGCCTTTGAACCCTTCCTGTAGCTTCCAGGCTCGAAGTTGAGCTTTTTCTAAAAGCTCTTGTACATGCAAGAACCCCCCAGGAAACCGGTTCCTACTCCTTGAGATCTTAATTATGTATCGGAAAAACCTCCCCAAGCCCCTTTTGAGCCAGCAGCTTCTGCGTCCTTAAAGTTTTGTTAATGGAAAACGTGGCTTCTGGTAGCCTAAAAATCTGCCAAAAGGGTTTCTGAAATTTGGGCATTAATGGCTTTGCTTCCTTTTCTGGCCTTTCACAAAGACACAGGGTACCATTGAGAACTAACCCTTCCTTCATGCCAAAAGTGGTAAATGAATTGTCACTTAATCCATCCAATTGCCTACCTTCTTCCCTTCACCTCAGTCCTCTAGTAAGAGGATTTTACACACCTTAGATGTGCATAGACAACTCCAGTTTTACCTTGACAAAATAGTCTATCAGGAAGTCTAACCAACTTTCTTTTCATCCCGGGGCTGTGGGCTTGCCTGTGTCCAAACAAACTATATATATCCACATGGATTTCTAAGGCTATCATGTTTTGCTATGAATTCCATGGAAAGTCTGTATCAGGATCTGTCCAGGCACAGTCCACTAGGTCAGTTGTGTCCTTGGGGGGAGGGGTCTTCAAGGGCCACTCCATCTTAGATGCTGCCACCTGGTTATCTGTTCATACCTTCATGAAACTGGAACTGTTTCTGGATGCAGAGCAGGATTTGCTAGAACAATCTGCATGAATTCTTGGAAAATGCTTCCTCTTAATTTGTCCTTCTGTATCCTCCTCGCTGGGTTCCCTTTCAGCTCTGGCACTCCCCCATATGTAAAGAATACTGCAACATTGAGTAAAAGGACATAGAATAGTTGTGTAAAATCTTACCATAACCATAGATGTCCTCTTCTGTGTTGCAGTATTCTATCCTTCCCCCTACAGCTTGCTTTTTCCTAATATGATCCACCTAGGCTCCCTGGGAGTTTTCCTCATGGGGCTTTCTTATTCTGGAGATGGGTATGTATGGACATCCCTTTTATAGCTGATATTGCCTGGTTCTACGTGCGATATCCCATGTACAGGCAGTAGCTCTAAGCTCTTGTATACAGGCTGGACATTGGGTAACTGGGCAGAATACAAACCAGATGTAAAGAAAACTGCAACATAAGAGACATGTATGGTAAGATTTTACACAACTGTTTCCCTTTCTTTGTACTCATTTTGATAGTGCATTTTACCTCTTTGTCTCTTCTACTGATTTTACTTGATCTGAATTCATTATGTCGCTAACTGTTGGATAACACAGTCTGTTTTTACACTCTAGCAGCACTTGTTTTTACATCAGGAGGTCAGTGGATTTTCCATCTAGTGCAGTGGGAGGTAAACCTGGTCTTTTTAGGTTGGGGAAACACTGGAGATATCTGCATGCAATTTTATTGGCTGGAGGGCTTAATAGGCTTATCTTGTTTTAAGTGCTTTTATAAATTCTGTACAGTTGATTTCTTAGCTGATTAAAGTGCACACGTTTGAATAATCACACTTTTATAAGCTGTTTAATGTACACAGCTGTATTTGTATCTTTGTTTGTGGTAGCATTTCACTCTGGACACTCCTTTACTGTGCTCTTACCATAGGAGGACTAGGATTATTCATCTAGTGGCAGTAGGTGTTTACCTGATGTATCTGAGCTGCAAAGCATACAGAAGGGCTCCAAGCATCTTTTTGCACCTCTGTTGTATACCATGACTGTACTTCAGCAGTTTCAAAAAAAAAAAAAAAACTATAGTCTGCTGCATTAAGTAGCTAATTGCACTGTTTTACATTGTATGTTAGTTGTAGGGCTGCTGTTAGTGTATGGTCTTGTTACACTTGGGGTCCAAGTAAGCTATTCTATATTAAAAAGGTGTTTTTCTGCACCCTTGTGGCAGAAGTGTGCTGATCTAACCTGTCTGAGTTGGTGATTGCTGGTGGAAGGCTTATTGTGTGCTTTCCTGATTGGTAGTTAGCTTAAAACTTGTTTTTCTTTGCTTGTTTGTAAGTTTTGCACTTGTGTGGTGCTTCTCTTCACGCAGCGGCTAGCAATGCCCTTGTATAGATACAAAAGCCTAGAAGCTCACTTTTTCCCAAACAGCTGTCATTGAAACCCTTCCAAAGTTTTCTGCTGCTCTAGGAGCAACTCAGTTGCGCACTGAGCAGCTTTGCCAAAGTATAGGTCCCTCATGTAGCCTGTGCGTGTACCAGCACAGTCCTGTCAAATACACATTCCCTTCCCTGATAAAACATATAGTAAGTGCCTGCTATCATAGAAGGCAGTTTCCCATCATCTCTTTGGCCAGCCTGGTAGACATGGGCATTCTGAGGCAATGTAGCAATTGTCTTGTGTATACTGACAGCCACTTACTCCTAAAGCAAATACTTTGTGTGAGAGATGTAGTTATGCTATGAAATTGGAGGCAAAATTCTCTCATAGGGTCAAATTGAATGCTAAACTGTTTCAGTGTGCACACACTTCCCACACTAAGGACACACAAGCCCAGGTATGCAGATTTACTCATTGAATGCTAAACTGTTTCAGTGTGCACACACTTCCCACACTAAGGACACACAAGCCCAGGTATGCAGATTTACTCATTAATAGCTTATGAAAAGATTAGAGGCCTCCGAAATGGAAACCACTTACACACAGTGCAAATAAACAGCCACAACACAACGCACAGATGTTCACCTTATCAGGCTGGATAAGAAGCAAGTTAGTTTAGCTGCTTGTCAGGTGCCAGGATCATAAAGCCACTCAACCACAAGTACCGGAATGACTCGTCATAGTCCATGTGGGTGTGAATTAGTTTAGATGCACCTCACTAGACTATATGAAGAGAGACTTGACTGAGCTCTCAGATTCTGTCACAGGCCGGTATAAGCATAGCCTTAAGCAGCATTCTTCCTTCTCCAAGGCAGATGCCGCAATACAAATAAAAAGTGATTGACTTTAACATTTTGCTTAGGTTCTGGTGTCAGTCCAAGGGGATCCAATGTCCGTCAGCTTGGCTAGATATGGTTGATAGGCCACACTACTTTGCCAGAGATGGTCTGCACCTGTCTTTTGTAGGCTTTTTGATACCAGCAAAGGCATTAGCCCACCCCCTGTTGTGCCTTTTTTTTTTAGGCAGTGTCAAAATAACCTCCTCCCATCATAAGACTCGACAAACTCAAGGTACTGCTGCTTAATGTTAAGAATCTAAACAAGAAACTGCAGTCCCAGAAAACACTCCTCACTTTGGAAGATGCTGATGTCTGTGCAGTCACTGAGAGATGCTTCTAAAGATGTGGAAAGTACACCAGCTGTGCAGGACTACAATGCCTTCCATACATTCAGATCTTAAACTGAGTGTGAAAGAACTAAAGGAGGAGGTGTATCTATCTTCATTAAGGATAAGTACACCTTGAGACTGGTCAAACAGCATAAGTCTCTTGAGCTACTCCATGTTCAGTTGGCAAAGTCCCGTACCACATCATAGCTAGCTACAAGTCCCTTAACGTGAAAAAGATGCATACCTGAACTTACTGGAGTCACTTGCCATACAGCCCAGCACCTTACTCATAGGGGATTTGAATTATCCATCTATCGACTGGAAAATGTACACCACCACCACAAACATGGTGGATCAGAGGTTCTTGTATTTTGTCAATAAATGCTCTGGAACAGCTACTCCTCACACCCACAAGAGGCTCAAATGTCCTGGACAGGAGTACTTACTAACATGGAGAGCATTGCAACCCCCCTCCCCGCCAGTGGGATGTCCTTCCAGTTAAGATTAGACCATAAGTCAGTCTTGCGTACAAGACCCAGATACCTCATAAAGTTCAAAAATGCTCAAGAATCTAAGCCAAATTACCTCCTCCTAAGTGATGGTATGGGAAGTTTCAAAGCCCCCTTGAACACGGATAACAAGGATTCCTATGCAGAGGTGCACACCAATGGCCCTGTATAACCACTTAAGCAGTTGTCTAGAGTTGGCTGTACCTAATCTGATTAAAAGCAGGTCTTGCCGAAAAAACAAGCCACCTCAGTGGACCCTGTTGTAAATGGGCTGTACAACAAGAGAAATAAACTAATGTCCAATAACAAGAGGGAACTGGCTCAGCAGAAGAAATCCCTCTCTTAGTTTAAACAAATTGGAGATCTTGTCAAGTCAAAACTAGCCTCCCTAGCCAAGGATAGTCACGAGACATTCTTTATCTCTGCCCAAAATCTAAAAGGGAATAAATACCCACCTATGAGCTGAACTGGTTGTGGGTTTTACCACCCATACTCAACCAGAGGTACTAGTCAACCTACTAGCTGACAGATTTGGAGAAATTTCACCCCCCTCTCCTGCCCTTGTAGTCCTTCCCCAAAGTATACATGCTACCATTCCTCAGCCTACTATCTCAAGAGAGCAGGTCATCTTGGCGCTCTCCAAGGCCAAATACACTGCATCAGTGGAATCAGACAACATCCCATATTGTCTTTTTAAACAACTTAAAACATGACCTAACCCGACCGACTTTGGATCCTGGGAAAGTGGCTATATTCAGGCAGAATGGAAGAAAACAGTAATCTCCCTGCATAAAGGGGGACTCAACCAATCCTGTGAATTGTAAGCCTGTAAGCTTGACTAGTCTCATCTGTAAGGCCATGGAAAGAATAATTATGGACTTTATTAACAAGGTGATGGGTAATCTCCAAACTCTGGAACCAGCCCAGTTCAGATTTGTTAAAGGTAGATCATGCCTATTAAACATGGTTGACTTTTTCACGAAAGTCGCCAAGGGCCTGAATGAGGGAAAGACTGTGCATATTGCCTGTCTTGATTTAGCCACTCTGGTATTAGAGAAACCCTTACACTTGGGAATTAAGTCCTACATCACCAACAGGACACATGCTGTCAAAGTGGGTGACTTCACCTCTAGCAAAGGACCAGTCACGAGTGGCATACCACAGGGTTCTGTGCTGGGCCCCTTACTGTTTGGAATTTATTTCTCAGAAGTCCATGCAAACTTGGACAGCCTGTGGCTGACCAAATTCGCTGATTATTGCAAATTGGGAGCAAGTCCCCCCCAACAATGTTAATATACTGTAGACAGGGTTAACACAGACAAATGATTGTTGCCAAAGCCACAGATTAAAACTAAATGCAAGCAGTGCATTACTATTCCCTTTGGGAAAGCTGACATCCCTGATAATTGCATTGTAGATGCCCCCCCCCCCCCCCCCCAAGTGTAGACCCAGTTGTATATGAGCTGGATGTTCAAGTTGATGGCAGTCTGAACTTTGACCACCATGTATCCACAGCAGTAAGGAAGTCCCTATGTAGTACATCTTATAAGTAAAGGTATCTCATCTAGATCTAAGGATTTTATAATTTTATTACACTCTGCCCTCATCAGACCAGTAACTGAGTACAATGCTCCCTTTTGCATGTAGTTCAGCAGACACCTGCAACACCTTTGTGGGGAACACAGTGGTTTCTCACCAGGAAATTACAGGGTACACAAAACAGCTTTTAGTCTTTCTGTGCAGTACTTGTCATTATATTTGGTCTCCTACAGGTTGCTGAGTGACCTGTGCTTGAATTACAGGGCAGTGTCTGACCAGCCCTGATAGAAATGCTACACATTTGTAAATCATACTGCAGGAGGGTCATTCACTCTAAGGATCTTAACCTAGCCCTGACATTAGCAGGGTCATGCTGGAAGAAATGCATGTCTCGGAGACTGCCACTCCTGTGGAACAGGCTTCCAGTTTATGAAACCGAGCCCTTCCCTGACCCTCTCCAAATACCACCTAGATCAATGGATAGTTGACTGCAGATCCACTCCTGGAGTGGTGCCAATGTCCATCCTGGACAGAGAAGTTGGTATTGACTACCATAGACCCTTACTTTGTGAACTTCACTTGCCAAGCCACTGACAATTGTGGCAACTTGGGATAAATATGGCTAAGCTATAAGCAAGCTTATAAGGGCTCTAGAGCCATTAGCCTAGTAGCCTCCTATGACTGTATAACACAGTAAAATCCCTGTGTCCCAGCAAAAGTGCTATGATTTGTTGCAGCTGGATTTTCAGCAAGCTGCAGCTGGTCCCACTGTGTTGTCTGCCTTAGGGGATGTATTTAACAGCTTGCAGTATGCCTGACTGTCAGCCCTCTGCCCCTACAAAAGTTTGATAGGTGTTTATATCAAGTATCTCGGAGAGAGACAGTACTTGTATTTTAATCCCAAATTGGATCCTGCAATGATTTCTTTATCGAAACCTTCTGCTAAACATATGAATGCTAACCCCATTACCTCTGATAAGAATGGGAAAGCTTTTGACAGATTTGTGAAGAAAGTTTAATGTCCTTCTGTTCCTATGTTGCAGTATTCTAGATGTGGGATTTCCTGCCCTCAGGTGACTCGTATGTCGGCTCCTATACAAAAGCTTCAGCTTGGCTGTGTTGCAGTGTGTGTGGGACATTACACATAGGGCTATAAACCAGGGGCCTTAAATGTGACGGCTGCACGCACAATCCCCAGAACTTTTGAGCCGCAGACATTTGCATCGAATGATCGCCTCTTCATAGACGTTGCATACTAAAGATAAGTAACCCATTGGGTTTTTAATTTTCTTATTTTTGTGCCTATGATTGTTGCTAATGCTTGGTTGTTGTAGCCATTAGCTGATGTCAGAAGGAAAGGGAAAGTGCCAATGCGGGTGCCAGATACCCCATAAAGTCGCCCGTGACAGGTGTGTTTTTTTGCCTAGGCTGGGAACACTATCATTCCTCCTGCGCTGTTTGTCAATCATTTGTGCCTAAGACCTTGCGCAGTGATCTGGCTGAGTTAAATCTCTACCTGGAGAACCAGTGCCTTAAGCGCTTGGCCCTCAGAATGGATCCTGTATCGGAGGCTGCACCAAAACCTCCATGTAAGAAGGCCAAGTTGCCTAGGCCTTATTCACCTACCGCGCTACTTCCTGATTGACCGCCAACTGCCGATCTAGGGGTTGAGGCATGCCTGGCAGATTAGTCGACTGCAGTGGTGTCCCCCGAGGAAGCCGTTTCGCAGCCAACTGCACGTACTCTGAGCTAATCCAGATATTGACGTCTGTCGATGTCGAGGGGGAACCGGTATCGGTGGTACCTCTGACTGGGATCCAGACTTCGGATGTGTTACTGTCCAAACACGATGCCAGGACACACTCTACTTCTCCCTGGCCAAAAAGAAGCAGAAACTAAGCATAGCTCCTCTTCAGAAGCCACACCAGATTCGCAGGCCTTCACCTCCTCTCTCATGCAGGCTTTTATGGCCCTCAGGCCTTCTGCCTCAGCCACCTCCACCCTGCTTCTTCTGAGCCCTATGGCTGCTTTTGCTTCTTCCCTCCCACCCATGATCCCTCAAGTCAGGCAAGAACATGATTCTTCCTTCTCATACTCAGAGTTCATTTCTTATGTTTCCCAGATTGACCCCACCCGAGGTCATTACTTTTGGTGAGACCATCAGTAAGATGGATTACTTTAAATGGGATACATTTCACATGACCGATGCCCAAAAAAGGTACTTTGAGCTACTGCAAGTAGAATCGCCCTCCCTTTGGCGGTACCTCCAGTTCTGCCTTCTTGGATGCCTTCAACTCAGCATCCAAGGCCACAGACTCCCAGCCTTCGGCCCCTAAGCTTCTATAAAGTACTACAGGACCACAAATTCCTGGTTAAACCACCTTGGTGGACCCAGCTGTGATTGCCACCACTGCAGATGAGCAGTCTAGACTGCTACCTTCTGCCTCCCTCCTACCTACTGATAAGGATCACAGGTATATGGATAGGATGGGAAAGAAGGTTTACACTTTTTCCACTTTGGCTTTCAGAGCCATAAATTGTCAGACGTACACAACCAAGTATGCACTAGACTTAGTCTCTCAAGCCTCCTCCATGCTGGCATCTTTGCTTCACAGTCCCAATAAGACAGACATTACCTCCAAACTTTCCTTGGCACAACAGGTAGCCAGGCATTCCATCAGATGCAGCTATGATGCTGCAGAAGTATCTGCCACGTCTGCAGCATCTGCTTCTTCCGTCAGGAGGTACTCATGGCTAAGATTCCGGAACCTCCCTGAGCATTCCAAGTCTAAGATATTGGACTACCCTCTAGACCACATTGTTCTTTTCAGCAAGCAATCTGGTGACCTTTTTAAAAATCTGCAGGAAAAAAGCAAAGAACTCCCGAACATCAAGCATCTGCTGGTGTCACCCATTCTTATGTATTATAGGAACTACCCTGCTAAGGCCATCTTTGTGAGACTTAATCCTCAACTCTCTACTTCCTCTTCCAGGTCTAGAAGACCTACCACCGCCAGGCCCTCTACTCCACCACATCAATCCAGACAGCCCTTTCAGGGCAGAGGACGCCCCAGTAATGCGGGACTGCCTTGCCCACCTTCCCGTCTTAGTCTGCCTATCCCACTCTCTTTCCCTTTGGCAATCCATCACTACAGACCAGTGGATGTTCGTGTTACCCTGCTGCAGTCATCACACTTGGGTTATCTTGCCGTCAGGCGGTCCCACAGTTGGCCTGAGTTCCAAAGTCTTGGTCCGGCGACGGTTGCTGTCGCTTCTTCCCTGACGTCAGTGTGCCAGGGGTATACAAGAGGCATCCAACGCCATTTTCTTCAGTCTTTCTTGCTGCGCGGTGCCCGAAGCAGAAGCAGTTCGCAAGTGCCGGTCGGCCAACACCTGAGATTTTCAATTCGAATTTCGGTCCGAAGTCTTCAATAAAGCTAAGTACCCCATTGGGGAACCTTTTCTTGCCTCAGTCCGATGTCAGAAAAAGTTAACAATTGCATTTCTTGTGGGAAGCAAATACCTCATAAGGACTTCCATTCTTATTGTATTCCTTGCCTAGGCTCAGACCACGACATCACAGGTTGTCAATTTTGTGCTAGGTTTAATAAACGAACTATCAAACGCTGTTTTGACTTTGCACGACATTACTTTGGTAGGAAATTTAATTATATAATGCCGTTGGAGCAGCCGACGATCGGCATGCATAAAAAAACGCAAGGATAAGGACAGGCAGCCTAGGAACAAGCCAGACTCCGAGGCCTCTGCTGGGTCTGTCGCCGGTTCTCCGGTTTTCAGTGAGGCGCCTACGCAGCCCCTGACAACCGCAGAATTGGAACCCCAGACAGCTGCGGATTCTCAAGCGGAGTGTACTAGGCTGACACAGCCATCTTCATTAGGCCCTTCCGACACCGGAGCAGGAGGAGACCCCGGTGCAGTGGAAACACCTTCGGTTGCAGAAGGTGTCTTCAGACCGACTACACTCACCATTAAATCTTATGCTAAGCTTAAAACTCCTTTAAAACCAAAAAAGACTGTACAACAGTCTACAGTTCAAGGCCCCATGCCTAAGAAACAGATGCTTAAGTTGGCTGAAGATTTGATTACCCTAATCAGGGGTTCCCATCCCCCTTCAGATAAAAGACCAAGACAAGAGGAGGATTATGCTTCCTCTGACTAGGTTTCAATTTCCTCAGATTCTTCTGAGGAACAGGATTACACTTTTCCCCCTTATGAAGACTCTGATGCTGAAGACACTATTCCCTCAGCATCTCCCCCTGAAAGACTACTCCTTTGGGGAAACTTTACATACCATGAGGGAACATTTCCACTGGGAAGGCCAGGACTCCTCTGATTCTAAGAAAATGCTCAGAGTTCTTTTTACTACCCTAGCACAGACCACTTGCTATCCCTCCAGTTTTAGCTATTGTGGATGATGTTTACTTGGAGTCTAGTCTAAATCCAGACTCTCTACCTCCTGCTCCAGCCAAACCAGACAGATACTACAGAGTACCTGACTCTCTCAAATTCCTTTATAAAATCCCTGTGGCTGACCCAGAAACAATTTCCCAGGGTCCCAAGGGGGCTAAAGCTTCTATGGCTAAAAATTCTGTGCCCTCTGAAAGGGATTTCATAGCCCTAGATAGATGGGGAAAGAAAATATACACCTCAGCAACTCTGGCTATGAGAGCATTAAATTGTCAGTTTCACATGTTGAAATATCAGCAATTCCTAATGTCTCAATTAAAACAAAAAATGAGCAGACATACTGAACAGTCTGAATTCAAGGAAATGC
This sequence comes from Protopterus annectens, assembly GCF_019279795.1. NCBI lineage: Eukaryota > Metazoa > Chordata > Ceratodontiformes > Protopteridae > Protopterus > Protopterus annectens. Next base: position 336,817,959 of record NC_056738.1, on the reverse strand, counting down.
AGGATCTGTTGCATGCAGCTGAACAGGTGGGCAAACATACTTTACAATGTGGATTTGATTCACTGGAAGCTTCCTGTAGAGCTGCTGTTACTGGGTCTGTCATACGTAGACATACTTGGTTAAAAGAACAACCTCTACCTGATCATGTTAAAACAAAATTATTGGATGCACCTTTACAGCAGGATGTATTATTTGGTGTCAAAGCAGAAGAGGTTTTAAAGAAAATGGAGAATAAGGCACCGTCTATGCAGACGGTCAAGGATTTTTTACAGGTACAACCCCCCTCATTTCAGCAGAAATTGGCCAACAAAAAACTGGTCCTTTCCAGCTTCTGACAGATCACAGAGGGGCAAATACAGACACCCAAGGGGCAGAAGTCAGTCACAAGGCCCTTGCAAACCTCTCCAATGGGTTACTGCTACCCAGAAAGGAGGAGAAGACAGGCCCCAAGCTAGCAGAAGACAAACACAATGACTCAGTCCTCAAACTACCAAGCAAATCTCTCCTGGCAGCTCCCTTGGGAGGAAAATTAGCATTTTTTGCAGACAACTGGCACATCATCACAAAAGACAAATGGGTCCTAAACATAGTCTCACAAGGATACAGATTCCACTTTCATACCTTGCCAAGGATAAAAGGAATGCCAAACCTGCCACCAAATCAATGGGCAGAGGCACAAAAACAAATTACAGCTCTCATGGACATGAGCCATTCAACAGGTATACACAGGAGCAAGGACAAGGATTTTACTCGAGACTCTTTCTAGTCCCAAGAAAAGACAAAGAATGGAGACCTATTCTGGATCTTTCAATTCTGAACACCTATCTGCAAATAACAAAATTCAAGATGCTAACACTACAGCAGCTTCTTCCCATGCTGGGCAAGAATGCTTGGCTAGTAACGTTGGACCTCAAGGAGGCATACCTGCATGTCCCTATCAGACAAAATTGCAGAAGATACCTCCGCTTCATTGCAGGTTCAACGTATTATCAATTCTCTGCACTGCCCTTTGGCTTATCTACTGTGCCCAGGGTCTTCACAAAATGCCTGGCACCAGTAATTGCATACTGCAGACAGAGGAATTCAAATATACCCATACCTGGACGACTGCTGTATTCAAGCAGAAAGCAAGGACATTCTTTTAAAACTTCTGGCATTTGTCAAACACCTAAGTTGCCTAGGGTACACAGTAAACAAAAAGAAATCAAAACTAGTGCCCTCACAAAACATATTCCTGGGTGCCAGCTTGAATACAACGGCCCAGATGGCTTATCTCACGCCAGACAAGCAACAACACCTGACTCAGTATTTCAAAATAATGGCAACAAGGACCCAACTCCCTGCAAGAAAAATTCTGCAGGCCTTGGGATTCATGGCATCTTGCATACTACTAATACCATTTGCAAAACTGCATATGAGGAAATTACAATGGTACCTGAAAAGCGTATGGACTCAGCACAGCCACAGCTTGGAAACAACACCACTCATTCCCTGCCTTCAACAGGAGTTTCTATGGTGGGCACAGGCATGTCACCTCAACAAGGGTTAGCCTTTCACCTTACCCACAGCCAGGCAAACTATGACAACAGATGCATCGGACTATGCCTGGGGAACACACATGGCAGGACAAGGCATTCAGGGCAAATGGACTACAGATCAAAGGCATCTGCATATCAATCAAAAAGAAATGATGATAGTACAGAATGCCCTAACAGCTTTCAAGGACCTCTTAACACCCAGGACAACTAATAATAAAGACGGACAATACCACAGTAATGTGGTACATAAACAAGCAAGGGGGCACACACTTCTACCCTCTATGCAGGCAAGCAATGACCTTGTGGAACACAGCACTGTCTTACCAGGTTCAATTACAAGCAAAATTCCTGCCAGGAAAGAAAAACACATTGGCAGACGACCTAAGCAGAAACATCATGGTTCCACACGAGTGGAAACTAGATCCACAAGTATTTGCAATGATAGCTCAAAAATGGGGACGCCCAGACATAGATCTGTTTGCCAGCCCCCAAAACTACCAACTTCAAAAATTTTGCACAGGGACATTCCATCCACAAGCTTGGAAAGTGGACACCCTCTCATTCAGTTTGAAAACATTAACAGTGTGTGCCTTTCCTCCACTGCCTCTTCTAGCAAAGGTACTGCTGAAAGTCAGATTAGAGAGGTCACAAATGATACTCATTGCACCAGACTGGCCACACCAGCATTGGTATCCAATTCTAAGGAACATGGCCCACAGCCCACCATGGATTTTACCACAAATTCCTCACCTGCTCACCCAGCGAGACAATCTGATTCTACACAGCCAGCTCAAGACTTTAAACCTGGCTGCATGGCAAATAACCTAAACAACCAGCCAACACCTCTATCCAAAGCTGTTATGGATGTCATTCTGGAGGCCAGGAGGCCCAGCACCAGGAAAACCTATTCAGACAAATGGAAAATATTTTGCGCCTGGAACCAGGCTAAAGGCCAAAATCCCCTTGATCCAAACATTCCTCAGATTCTACAATGTTTAACTGAGATGTTGCACAAAGGACTTTCCTTTTCATCTATTAAGATCCACGCCTCAGCAATTTCAGCTCATTACAACACGGATCCTCCTTTATTCTCACATCCACTCCTAAGAAAATACCTCAGAGGGGCTAAGAACATAAGACCGCCCAGGAGAGCACCAACACCTACTTGGGAGCTCAACTTTGTTCTGGAAAAGCTTACACTGCCGCCCTTTGAACCAGCTTTTTCAGCTGATTTAAAATTTCTTTCCTGGAAAACTGCCCTGCTACTAGCAATAACCTCAGCTAGAAGAGTCTCAGAGCTACAGGCACTAATGGCAGTGGAGCCTTTCTTCATTTTTCATCAGGACAGTCTCTCTCTACGAACTAACCCTTCCTTTATGCCAAAGGTGGTATCCAGTGTGGCCCTAAACCAAACCATTCATTTGCCCACCTTTTTCCCAAATCCCCAGAACAAAGGAGAGAGACTCCTGCACTCTTTGGACATTCACAGGCAATTACGTTACTACTTTGATAAAACTAAGGCTTTCAGAAAATTTGACCAGCTCTTTGTAGCCTATGCTGCAGGATCACAAGGGAAAGATATCTCAAAACAGACCATTTCTAAATGAATAGGGCATTGCATACGTTTCTGCTACACGCATCATGGGAAACCGGTACCTGCTAACATTACGTCCCACTCCACCAGGGCTACAGCTACATCAGCAGCCTTTCTCAGGGGAGTGCCAACCAAGGATATTCTGGAAGCTGCAACTTGGAGTTCAGTGCACACCTTCACCAAACACTATCACTTACCTCTATATTCTAAGACTAGAGCTGGTTTTGCCACTGCAGTTTTGCAGGGCTTACTAGCTTCTTCTAACCCTGTTTAACTCCACCACCCATCCTTAGTTTTGGGATTCAACCCAAGTGTGATGACTGCAGCAGGGTAACACGATGAACATAGTACAGTTTTGTACCTACCATAAATGTGGATGTTAGAGTGTTCACCCTGCTGCAGTCCAGGTTACCCTCCCTCCATCTCCTCTGATAGCTGAACTTTTCTATACCAGTCTATCCTATACAATCTCTGTGGTGTATTTGCTTGTGCCTGAAGGTATTGTTTTTATATATATATATATATATATATATATATATATATATATATATATATATTTATAAATATCTATCTGGGGCAAGAAAAACTGAAGAAAATGGCATCGGATGCCTCTTCTATACCCCTGGCGCACTGATGTCGGGGAAGAAGCGACAGCAACCAACGCCGGACCAAGACTTTGGAACTCAGACCGACTGCGGGACCGCCTGACGGCAGGATAACCCAAGTGTGATAACTGCAGCAGGGTGAACACTCAAACGTCTACATTTATGGTAGGTACAAAACTGTACTGTCTTCACCATTATCCAGAAAGAGTATTTCCTGTCCTGGAAAGAAAAAACACCCAGAAGAGGCACCCCCCCCCCCAAAAAAAAATCAGGTCCATCTCATGCCACAAGTGCTGGCAGTCCTCCTAAAGCTAGGCACTATAGAACCATTCCCCACAGGACAGGAAGGAAAGGGTTCTACTCCAGTCTCTTCCTGGTTCCCAAAAACGACTGCCCCTGGAGACCCATCTTAGACCTGCCCTATCTAAATCTCTACCTTCAGGTACCTTCTTTCAAAATGCTCTCTCCCCACTCTGCTGCCTCTTATCCCAGCCAATGCCTTCATGGCCACCCTGGACCTAAAAGAGGCCTTACCTACACATACCCATCAGGAATTCCCAAAGACAATTCCTGCATTTCTCTGGACCTGCCTCTCATTTCCAATTTACTGCCTTGCCCTTTGATTTATCCAGGCTTCCCCCTTCCCCTAGTCTTTTTACAAAGTGCCTAGCCCCAGCAATTGCCTTCTGCAGAACTCTAGGCATACAGATTTACCTTTATCTGGACAACATTCTAATTCTGGCAGAGTCAAGGGTTGCTCTATCAAAGCATCTACATTTCACCATGTCCCTTCTGCAGAAGCTAGGGTACGCCATCAGCCTCCCCAAATCATCTTTGACCGCAGGACAGCACAACATTTTCCTAGGCCGCAGAATCGGAACGGACACAATGAAGGCCTTTCTCCCACAGGACAAGGTTCTTTCTTTGACTTGCCACTTCCAGGAAGCCCTACTACCCCAAAAGGTGACAGCAAGACAATTTCTCAGTCTTCTGGGTTTAATGGCAATGACCATCCCCATGCTCCCACTGGCACGAATGTACATGCGCAAGTTACAGTGGTTCCTGAAGAACATCTGGTCCCAACACCTACATCCCCTAGAGCAAGTCATTCCCGTCCTTCCCTGTCTGAAAACAGAAATCATCTGGCGGATCCAGCAAGTACAACTAAACCCAGGGCTCCCACTGCATTCCCCCACCCCAATCCAAGTTATGCATACAGATGCCTCAGATTTGGGTTGGGGAGCAACTTTGGCGTCTTACAGGATTCAGGAAAAGTGGCATCCCTCTCCAGGTCAAGCACATCAAAATCAGGGAAATAACAGAAGTCTTCTTGGCTCTAAAGACCTTCACTCCCCTTCTGGCTCCAGGGGTTCCCTAGATTGTGACAGACAACACCATGGTGATGTATACATCAATAAACAGAGAGGAATAAAGGCCTATCAGCTGTGCAGACTAACCCTGCTGATATAGGGCTTAGCCTCTCGTCACAACTTAGTCCTCCAGGCGGCCTACAATCCCCTCACAGGACAACCACCAAGCAGATCTCTTGAGCAGGATCTCTTCGCTTCAACACGAATGGATGCTGAGCAGGGTTTTTCTTCGATGTAGTCCACCGGTGGGGTGCTCCACAAATAGACTTGTTTGCCTCCCCCCAGAACAGGCAACTTGCAGACCTTCTGTTCAAAAACCCACTCCCCTTTAATATGGAGAGTGGATGCTTTCAGCTTCTCTTGGAAGGGGAAGTTTCTTTAGGCCCCACCCCCATTTCCCACTGATTCCGAAAGTCCTCTTGAAAATACAGAAGGACAAACCAAAAATCTTTAGCGACTCTCTACTGGCTAAGGCAGCACTAGTTCCCCCTACTTCACAACCTAGCCAAGGACAAATCACTTCGTTACCTTACAAGGTGGACCTACTGACACAAGACAAAGGAACTCTCCTACACCTACACTTACAGATGTTGTCTCTGACTCTGTGAGTGATACAATTCTGATCCCTTTCAGACACCAGTACTCAAACAATGTGCTTTCTGTCCTAAGGGAGGCAAGGAAACCTACCACCAGAAAATCTTACTTGGCTAAGTGGGGAAAGATTTGCCAAATGGTGTCTGCACAAGAGAAGGGGCCCTTGCACTGCGGAGGTCCCCCCCAGTTCTAAACTATCTGTCAATTGATAAAAAGTGGGCTTTCTTATTCTTCTGTAAAAGTACACCTCTTTGCCATATCAGCCTGCTTGCTCCTGTAACCCCCCTTGCTTGCCAGGCTTGGCATAAAGTTCTTCCTTAAAGGGGTCCTACACATGAGACCACCTAGGAAACCTATCCCCCCGACCTGGGACCTTACCTACACCCCTGAGAAATTAACCCAAAATCCCTTTGAACCAGCTGGGGCCTCTTCCTTGCAGATGTGTACATAGCCACCAGCAAGACTGTCTTCTATCACTTCAGCCTGAAGAGTGTCAGAATTACAGGCCTTAGTGGCCAGTCCCCCCTACACCGTCTTCCACAAAGACAGGGTGTCCCTGCGAACCAACCCCTTTATGCCCAAGGTGGTCAATGACTTGTGTCTAAACCAATCCATCCATCTACCCACCTTCTTCCTCTCACCCCCTAACTAAGGGGAGAGGATCCTGCAGTCCTTGGACGTGCACAGGCAACTAAGGTTTTACCTGGACAAGACCAAAACCATCAGGAAAACTAACCAGTTCTGTCTCTTTTCACCCTAGGGCCCTGGGCAGGGCAGTCTCCATGCCAACCATTGCATGCTGGATTAGGAAAGCCATTTGCCTCTGCTACTTCCACCATGGAAAGGAACCTCCAGTGGGAATTACGGCCCATTCCACCAGAGCTGTGGCCACCTCCAGGGCCTTCATGAAGGGCCTAGACACAGCATCCATTCTGGAAGCAGCCACGTGGGCCACTATCCACACCTTCACCAAGCATTACAAACGTGACCAAACTTCTAGAGCTAGGACAGAATTCGCCAGAGCAGTCCTACAGGGTCTTTTAGAACCCTCTTCATCTACCACCACCCTCTCATCTGTATAAGCTGTGGTACACTCCCACATCTAGAATACTGCAGCATAGGAATAGAAGGGCATAGAATAGTTGTGCAAAATCTTACCATAACCATAAATGTCTTTCTCTTCCATGTTACAGTATTCCTTCCCACCTACCGGTCCCCGAGGTCCTTTTCCTTATCTGTGTCCTATCTATATTTCAGTAGGACACCAACTCACACAGCTGGAAACCACTAGCATTCCTCATGCTGGGCCTTATTCTCTGCCAGCTGGCCTTAAGTTCTGAGGATTGCGCATGCAGATGTCACTTTTAAGGCCCCTGGTTCATGGCCCTACATGTGATGTCCCACGCACACTGCAACAGCCAAAGCTGAAACTTTTGTATAGGAGCTGATCTACGAGTCGCCTGAGGGCAGGAAGTCTCACATCTAGAATACTGCAACATGGAAGAGAGAGATATCTATGGTTGTGGTAAGATTTTATGCAACTGTTCTTTCTTCTGTCACCTTAACTTTCAGAATATTGAATTGCCAGGCTCACACAGTGAATATTTTACTGGCTTCTTTCAAGAACATGAAAATCTCTGCTGTTAATCTCCTTCACATGTGTAAAACTTCATTAAGTTCCTTAATTGTCTGTTCTCAGACACTCCTTAGTGTTCTCATGGTTCTGTTGATGCAGTGTCCAGAGCAGCTGCTACTAATTCAGTTATAAGATTTCTCAAAACTTGCCAAAAGGTGCTTAAAGCTGAGATTTTGACGTCTTCCCTGGGCAAAGATGTGTTTGGCCCTTTTGCTGCTGATGTCCTAAAAATTTTGATGAAAGGGGAATTGATTCAAGGTGTAACCTGAATTTTTCAACCATCCTCTTCTGAAAACCTTCCTTCCTTTTCATGAAGCAGAGTATGCAATATTCTAACTTCAAACAAGCAGAATTTCAAAGAGCAGCGACAAGGAGGCTCAAAGAAGAAAGGGGCAGCTTCGCAGAACTAAGGACAGTCCAAGCTGTCAGAATATCTGCTTACCTCTGCTACCACCTTCCCATCTGCACGTATCTCTCTCTCATCTTCTCCAGTGGCATTAAATCATTTCTGACAAGTGTGTTCTGAGACTTTTATTCAGCAGGGTGCACATAGCGCTTGGAAACCCTTAACCCATTTCAAGGGATTTCTCTATCTGACAAACAAGGTCTTTGTTTCTTCCTATTTTAGAGCAAATGGTTGGCTTGAGGTGATAGAATTTGTATTGTCAGATCAGATGGGTAGTTTTTTTATTCAAGGGTTTTTCTGGCGTCAACAGAGGGATCTTGGATCTCTCCTTTCTCCATCTTTTTGTCAAAATCCCAAAATTCACAATGTTAAATCTGCAAAGCCCTGTCTTACCCTCCTTCAGCTTCATGGTAACGTTGGACCTAAAAGATGTCCAATACCAATTTGCAAGGAATTCAGATTTTAAGATTTTCTTGCTCACATTCAGTTCTGTCTTAACCTATGGTCTATCTACTGTGCAAACGCCTCAACTGTATTAAATTAGGAAGGTGTTACTGATTTTTCCTGCTTAGTTTATCCTGTCACATGATTTACTTATTTTTGGGGATACATTCCTATTTTCAGGTTGAATTTACACATTCACGCAATTTTCAGAAAACTCTATCATACCATTTTGAAGCTATTAAGTGTATTAGAAACCAAACAGCATGTCTAATGTACTGTTGGAACCAATAATTTGAAGATAGTCTACATTTTTTACATTTCCTTTTTACCAAAGTGAAGATAAATGACTTTGTGAGGTAGAGTCCTTCTGTATTATTCATTAAAGACTCCAGATTTTACCCCAATTTTTTAATATGCTTACATTTTTTTCTCATTCTTGTTGCTCTGCATATTGTTTTAGTAGTGTGCCAACATTCTGAAGGAAGTGGGAAGTTTTAAGCCACTTGTTAATAAAATCCAAACTACTGTATCCAGCTATTTTTGCAATGTTTTTTTTTTCCTGGGGGGTCAAAATAATTTTTTGATGCAGAGTATTGCTAAGGAGGAAATACAATCTTTTGTGCATAGGGTTGCCACCTTTTCAAATGCCCAAAGTGGGACATTTGTGGTACAAGCATCAGATTTTGCAGGTCAAAACATACCCACGGCCAATACTAGGGAGAAAACTTCACTTTTTTGCCTAAATAAAAGCTTATTCTTGTAGCATTTTAGTTGCTTATTCTGTTTCTTATAATATTTAGGTGTTTCAGATACAGAATAACTGTTTTATGTAACTATTACATAAAATATACGAAATAATTTTGCCCTAATATCTCAGGACATTTGCCATTTTTACAGTTTTTTTGCAGGTCACAATTGCCCAAAGAGGGACTGTCCCTCGCAAAGTGGAACAGGTGGTAAACCTAATCAGCCAGAAGGGGGTGGTGGTGGTTGGTCTCCTGGTAAAGTCCATAGAGAGACTGTGCCAGTAAAACTTTTTCCAGTGTTGCAAAAGAAAATGTTTGAGAGAGAAAAAAAGCAGAAGAGATGAGTAGAAGATCTAGTAACAAGTTAAATGGAAGAGGAAAAAGAGTATAATTTTTTTCCGCTAGCAAATAAATGAGAGAAAGCTGTGGCAGAAGGGCAAGGTACTAAACGTCAGAGACGCTACAGTATTTTGTTTTTGGAAAACTACTCGCTGTACACCAGGCAGAAGAGGAGTAAAGTAGAGGCAACTGTGTGTCTGGTTCTCGTGTCTCTGTGGAGACCATCTTTTATAAGGGGCAAAAAAAAAAAACTAGCTCATTCTTTCACTGGCTAGGAGATAATGTTTTCTGAAAGCATTTGTGTTTTTCTAATGTGGGAGAGGAATAAAGATGAGACAAAAATGGACAGCACTTAGTGGCAGTAAAAGCGCAGGCTGCGCCATGCGTCCTAGTGTAGATTACCTTCATTACAGGTTAATTCATGCCTTTGAGTGTGGCTCTCAGTCTGGGACAAATGTTCCTATTAGAAGGGTTAAACTTCAGTATTTGAAGATGTGCATAGTTCTGCATGTTAAGTTAATAAGCTTTAGGGATGTTCTGTGGGTGTTTTTGTTTGAGAGTTTTCACTAAAACAAAAAAAATTGTAAGATGTGGCATAGATTCAAATGGGTATGACAACTGTATAAAAGATCAACCTGCCAAACATTGTATGCATCTAACACAAAAGCTGAAACTAGACCTTAAAAACTGTTGCACATAACCGGTGGGAATAATAACTTTTAAACATAGTAACACTTTTCTGTATTATTTTTAAATGTGAATGGTCTCACAGATGTATGCAAAAAAAAAAACTGTAATGAACTGTATTAAAAAATGCACAGTGCAAATAGCTATGCTACAGGAGACCGGTTTGGAAAGAACTGAGCATGTGAATTTCATAGAGATTTCAGGATGGTTATTCATTGGAATATCTGGGACAAAGTAAAAGGGAAGTACATATGTTAATTCCAAGAGTAGTTCCAGTAGTGATAAGATGAAAAAAAAGATAAGGGTAGATTTGTAGTACTAACGGACTACTGGAAGGAAGGAGAATTACATTGGCATGTACTTTATGTTCCATCTAAAACTACAGTTGTATCTTTCGGCTTTTCCCAGATGTCCTTCAAGGATGTATCTGCAGTCATCACATATGGGTTGTCCTGCCTCAGGCAGCCCTTCGGTCGGCCGGATTCCAAAGTCTGGGTCCGGCATTTGCTGATGTCGCCCCTTCCCCGACGTCAGAGCGCCTGGGGTATAAAAGCGTCAGCCGACGCCATCTTCCTCGGTCTTTCTTGCCGTGTGGCGCCCGAAGCAGAAGCAGTTCGCAAGTGCCGGTCAGCCAGCTCCTGTAATTCAGCTAAACCGAAGACTTCAAAAGCTAAGTACCCCGTTGGGGACTCTTTCTTGCCTCAGCCGATGTCAGATAAAATTAATAATTGCTTAACTTGTGGGAAACCAATACCTCATAAGGATTTCCACTCTTACTGCCTACCTTGCCTAGGCCCAGACCACGACGTCTCGGCCTGTTCCGCCTGTGCTTCCTTCAACCGACGCACTCTAAGACGTTGGTCGGAGTTTGCAGAGGAATTGTTTGGGGCTAGTTTTGCTTACAAAATGTCGTCGGAGACTCCGACTTCACATTTAATGAAGAAACGCAAGGACAGACATCCGTGGTTTCGGCTGAAACCGCGGCCAGGCCTACCGCGAGTGTCTGTGTTTCGGCTGAAACAGAGTCCTTGGTACTACCGTCCAGTGAAACCGTACAACCAACAACCTCGGCCCCAGAGGCCACTTCGGTTGTTGAATCTCCTTTGGAATCTGGTGTCCAGGAACCTTCAGACACCATTCCCTTAGACAAAACTACACCAGCACATGGTGCAGCCAGGCCTCCTGCATCCATGTCTATTAAGGCATTCTCTAGGGCTAAAGCTGCTAAACACTCAAAATCTATGCCTCCCAGGGTTATCCCTCAGGGACCCACTACAGGTTCTCAGATCCTTAGTCTAGCAGAGGACCTTATTTCATTAATTAGGGGCTCTCAGCCCCATCCAGACAGGGGCTCTCAACTTTCTACAGCAAAAAGGCCCAGGGTTGAGCCCTCTGATCCCCTCTCCTCAGATGAGGCCTCGGTTGGCTCTGCCCTCTCGGACTACCAGGAGGAGGAGGCTTTTTCGGCCTACGAGGATTCAGATGCAGAGGAATCTATCCCTTCGGCCTCCCCTCCTGAAGAACTGTCTTTTGGGGAAACTTTGCACACTGAGGGAGCATTTCCAATGGCAGGGCCAGGAATTCTGATTCCAGGAAGAGATTTAAGGACCTTCTTGCATTTGCCTCAGCATTGACCTTTGGCTATTCCCCCTGTTTTGAATGTCATTGATGATGTGTACTCTGAATCTAGCACAACCCCTGACACTCTCCCTCCGGCTCCTGCCAAACCTGATAGGTACTACAGGGTCCCGGAATCACATCTTTTCCTTTACAAGGCCCACTCTGCTGATCCAGAAACTATTTCCCAGGGCCCTAAAGGGGTTACAGCTGCCACTACAAAAAATCATCTCCCCTCTGAAAGGGAGTCCAGGGCTTTAGAGCGATGGGGTAAAAAGGTGTATACTTCTGCTACCCTTGCTATGAGGGCTTTAAACTGTCAATTTCATATGATACAGTACCAAAAATATTTGTTAGATGAATTGCATAAAAAACTGTCTTCACCTGAACCCCTAGATCGCAAATCACTTCAGGATCTGGTACATAACTCTCAGCAGGTTAGCAACCATTTTTTGCATTGTGGTTATGATGCATTGGAAGCTTCATGTAGGTCAGCTATGACAGGTGCAGTTATACGTAGGCATGCTTGGCTGAAGGAACAATCTCTGCCAGACCATGTTAAAGCAAAGCTTCTGGATGCTCCACTGGAAAAGCAAAAGTTATTTGGCTCCACTGCTCAGGAGGTCTTAAAGAAATTTGAAGAAAAGGCAAAATCTGTGCAAACAGTCAAAGATTTTATGCAGGTCCAACCACCAAGATTCAGCAGAAATTGGCCTTCCAAGAACTGGCCCTTTCCAGACCCAGACAGATTTCAGAGAGGCAAGAACAGGCGTGCCAGAGGTAGAGGGCAAGCTAGAGGCTCCTACAGAGGGTGTCAATGGCAGCATCCCAACCAGAGAGGTAGTGCAGGGCCTACAACTGCTGCACAAGGACAGACTCAATGACTTCACCTTGACACCGCCAACCAGGGCTCAATTGGAAGCACCTTTGGGTGGAAAGCTTTCCTTATTTTCAGAAAATTGGCACATTATTACAAGGGACAAATGGACACTACAAATAATAGACAAAGGATACAGGTTCCATTTCCACACATTACCGAAAAGAAAAGGCATGCCAGACCTGCCACCAAATCAAAAGGCAGAGGCTTTGAAACAAATCTCCAACTTAATGAAAATGAAGGCAATAGAAACGGTTCCTCTCGCAGAACAAGGCCAATGATTTTATTCCAGACTCTTCCTTGTTCCAAGAAAAGAAAAGCAATGGAGGCCTATTCTTGACCTGTCCGCACTAAATACTTATCTCATTGTGCCAAAATTCAAAATGCTGACTCTACAGCAACTCCTTCCCATGCTGGGCAAGGGGTCTTGGCTGGTAACTCTGGACCTCAATGAGGCATACCTGCATGTCCCTATCAGACAAAGTTGCAGAAGACACCTCAGATTTCTTGCAGGTTCAGAGCATTATCAATTCTCAGCATTGCCCTTTGGCTTATCTACTGCGCCCAGAGTATTCACGAAATGCCTGGCATCAGTAATTGCACACTGCAGACTTCAGGGGATGCAAATATACCCATATCTGGACGACTGCCTTATACAAGCAGACAGCCAACAAATTTTGGAAAAACACTTGAATTATGCCATTTATCTTCTTCAGGCCTTGGTATATACAGTCAACATTCACAAGTCAAGACTTGTACCATCCCAAAGAATAACTTTTCTGGGTGCGGATCTAGACACAACCACCCAAATGGCTTTCCTCACAGAAGAAAAACAAAACCAACTACCGGATTACTTCAAAAACCTGTCAAGACAAACTCAGCTGACTGCAAGGAAAATCCTGCAGGCCCTGGGTTACATGGCTTCTTGCATTCTTCTGATTCCTCAAGCAAGGCTATATATGAGGAAACTCCAATGGTACCTAAGGAGTTTATGGACTCGGCACAGTCACAGCTTGGAAACTTTGATACCACTCATCCCATGCCTTCAAAGGGAATTTCTGTGGTGGGCTCAAGCAAGCCAGTCAAACAGGGGTTTGCCCTTCAGCATACCAATAGCCAGCCAAACCATTACAACGGATGCTTCAGACCACGGATGGGGAGCGCACATGGAAGGAAGATGCATTCAAGGACTATGGTCACAAAAAGAGCTACGCATGCACATAAACCAAAAGGAAATGCTGGCAGTGATGCATGCAATCGAGGCCTTCAAGTTATTTCTACATCAAGGCCACCTGCTAATAAGGACAGACAACACTACAGTTATGTGGTACATAAACAAGCAAGGAGGCACCCATTCCTACCCTCTTTGCAGACTGGCAATGAATGTATGGGAACTTTCCCTGACTCTCAATATACAGCTGCAATCCCAGTTTGTACCAGGAAAGGACAATATACTGGCGGACAGTTTAAGCAGGAACATCATGGATGCACACGAGTGGATGCTGCACCCAGACATCTTCCATCAGATAACACAATCATGGGGGAGACCGGACATAGACCTCTTTGCCTCCCCACACAATCATCAGCTGGACAAATTCTGCACAAGGACATACCACCCACAAGCATGGAAAGTGGACGCCCTCACTTTCAGCTGGAGAGATCTAACAGTGTATGCTTTCCCACCTCTTCCATTAATGACCAAGGTCTTACTGAAGATCAGGGCAGAGCAGCCAAGAGTGATTCTGATAGCTCCGGACTGGCCAAGACAGCACTGGTACCCATTGCTAAAGCGCATGTCACGGACAAAACCATGGCTTCTGCCACAATGGCTGCTTCTCCTGACACAGCACAATTACAAAACTCTGCATTCCAACCTGAAAACATTACAGCTAGCTGCCTGGAAAATACCTTGACTCATCACCAGGATAAGCTATCCAAGAGAGTGAAGGATATCATCATGGAAGCTCGCAGGCCTTCCACACGAAAGGCATACTCAGCAAAATGGAAAAGATTTCACACCTGGAACACCTCAAAGGGCCTAGATGCAACAGTTATGAACATGGCGCATATCCTGGAATATTTAGCAGAAATGCTCCACAATGGCCTGTCTTACTCTTCCATTAAAATTCATGCTTCAGCAATTTCAGCAGAGTACAACACTGAACCTCCTGTCTTCTCTCATCCTCTGCTTAGACAGTTTCTAAGAGGAATTAAAAACATCAGTCCTCCAAGGAAACCACCACTGCCTACTTGGGACCTTAACTTCGTGTTGGAAAAACTAACACTGCCTCCCTTTGAACTAGCAGCATCTGCAGAACTACAGTTCCTCTCCTGGAAGACTACCTTCGTTCTGGCCATAACCTCAGCAAGAAGAGTATCTGAGTTACAGGCCCTCATGGCAGTACAGCCATTTCTTATTTTTCATCAAGACAGAGTCTCATTGAGGACCAATCCTTCATTTATGCCAAAGGTGGTATCTAGGGTCTCCTTAAACCAAGCTATTCACCTGCCTACCTTCTTTCCAAATCCACAAAACAAAGGGGAAAAGCTTCTGCACACCTTGGACATACATAGACAGTTGCGCTACTACTTGGACAGAATTAAAAATTACAGAAAAACTGACCAGTTGTTTGTAGCATATGCTGCTGGTGCACAAGGAAAAGCAATTTCAAAACAGACCATTTCAAAATGGATAGGGAATTGCATTTGTTTCTGTTACTCCTTTCATGGAAAAACTGTGCCAGCTAACATTAGACCTCATTCGACCAGAGCCACAGCCACCTCCACAGCCTTCTTAAGAGGGGTGGCTACCAAGGACATTTTAGAAGCTGCTACATGGAGCTCCGTGCATACATTTTCCAAGCATTACAACTTACCTTTATATTCCAGATCCAGAGCAGGCTTTGCTACGGCAGTCCTGCAGGGCATTTTAGCTACACCATCCTTTACATAGATCCTCCACCCCCAGATTGGCTATGGTATTCTACCCATATGTGATGACTGCAGATGCATCCTTGAAGGACATAGTACAGTTTTGTACCTACCATAAATGTAGATGTCCGATAGGTATGCATCTGCAGTCAGGTTTGCCCTCCCTCCTTCCCCTCTATGGTATTTCTTGGGTACATTCCCCTTTCATGGCTAGCTGGGGTTATCTTTTATGGTGTATTTGTTTTTATATATGTATATATATTTTTGTGCATGTTTGGAATTTATTGCATTTCTCCAAATTTAGCCTTCCTTAGAGGGCACCTGGCATCTGGGGCAAGAAAAACGGAGGAAGATGGCGTCGGCTGACGCTTTTATACCCCAGGCGCTCTGACGTCAGGGATGGGGCGACATCAGCCGATGCCGGACCCAGACTTTGGAATCCGGCCGACCGAAGGGCTGCCTGAGGCAGGACAACCCATATGTGATGACTGCAGATGCATACCTATCGGACATCTACATTTATGGTAGGTACAAAACTGTACTTTAGGGGTCGCCACAGCGGAACTCCAGTCCGCTAATGATTGGCAGTAGATTTTTACATACAGAGTTGCCAGCCCTGACGCACAGCCTTCAACGAAGGTACGCCCATTCATGCATGTCTCCACACAGAAGACGTATTAGCTGAGAATCTAACAGGACGTCTTACTGTGAGGCGACAACGCTACCGCAGCACCACCACTACATCTAAAACTACAGTAATGGACCCTAAGAAAATTTTGCGAGAAATAATCTGCTTTCAGCAGTGAATAATACGTATAGGTAGGGACTGGAATTTGATTTGCAGTGTTGAGGATGTATTGGGGGGGGGGCAGAAGGGAAGATGCAACAAGGGTAGATTTTTGAAGAAATTTATGGAAATATTTGGCATGGAAGATGTGACTTCAACAGGAAGTTGGAGTGAATTTGTACATTATTCCTCAAGGTACAAAAACTGGACTAGGCTAGACAGAACTTGTATTTCACAGGAACATGTGCATTCAGTTGAAAGGTTTGGTATACATCCAGTAACAGATGTCCTTCAAGGATGCATCTGCAGTCATAACATATGGGTTGTCCTGCCTCAGGCAGCCCTTCGGTTGGCCGGATTCCAAAGTCCGGGTCTGGCCTCGGCTGATGTCGCACTTTCCCCGACATCAGAGCTTCTGGGGTATAAAGGCATCAGCCGACGCCATTTTCCTCAGTCTTTCTTGCCACGCGGTGCCCGAAGCAGAAGCTGTTCGCAAGTGCCGGTCGGTCAGATCCAGAGATTTCAGCTACCAAAGACTTCGAAAAAAGCTAAGTACCCCATTGGGGACTCTTTCTTGCCTCAGCCGATGTCAGACAAAGTAAATAATTGTTTAACTTGTGGGAAACAAATACCTCATAAGGATTTCCATTCTTACTGCCTTCGTTGCTTAGGCCCAGACCACGACGTATCAGCTTGTTTAGCCTGTGCCTCCTTCAACCGACCGACTCTTAGACATCGGTCGGAGTTTGCAGAAGAATTTTTCGGATCCGCTTTTGCATATAAAATGCCGTTGGAGACTCAGACTACGCATTTGGCCAAAAAACGCAAGGAAAGGACCGACACTCGCGGCCCGCGGTTTCGGCTGAAACCACGGCTAGGCCTACCGTGAGTGTCTCGGTTTCGGCTCCTCGGTTCTTACTACGACAGAAACCATACCTCCGACAACCGAGGCCAGAGAGGCCCCGGCTGAGTCGGCTTCAGAAATCCCTATCGAAGCTAGCTCTCAAGATTTGTCTGACACCATTCCATTGGAAATTTCTACACCTGCACGTGGGGCAGCTAGGCCCCCAGCTTCTATGTCTATTAAGGCCTTCTCCAGGGCTAAAGCTGCCAAACTTTCAAAAGCTTTACCTGCCAAATCTACTTCTCGGAGGCCTTCCTCAAGTTCTCAGATTCTCAGTCTTGCTGAGGACCTTATCTCCTTGATTAGGGGTTCCCAATCTCACCCAGACAGGGCCTCCCAACCTCCACCAGACAAAAGGCCTAGGACTGAACCCTCTGAACCTGTCTCCTCTGATTACTCCACGGATGGATCTGATTTGTCAGACCATCAGGAAGGGGCCTATTCTCCTTATGAGGATTCAGATGCTGAAGATTCTATCCCTTCGGCCTCCCCTCCTGAAGAATTTTCCTTTGGGGAGACCTTGCACTCTGAGGGAACACTTTCACAGGAATTTGGAGTGAATTTGTACATTATTCCTCAAGGTACAAAAACTGGACTAGGCTAGACAGAACTTGTATTTCACAGGAACATGTGCATTCAGTTGAAAGGTTTGGTATACATCCAGTAACAGTTTCTGATCACATGCCAATAATTAAAATAAAAATGGAGGGTAATGAAGCAAATGAGACCCTGTCACTTTTCCCTTCTATCTGTTAAGAGAGGATTTTAAGGAATTTAAGGAATGGGTGGTAGAAATTATTCAGGAGTTATTAGGGATGATGGAAATTTATTCTGAAAATATAGCTAGCGAGTGGGATAAAATTAAAGTGGAGTGGAAGTAAGAGAGATGGTTAAGAAGTAAATTATTCAGGGGGACAGAAAAATTAGGACGGAAAATTAAGTATTGCAGAATAGAGGGCATCTCACAGAACAAGGAAAGGAGCAATTGCAGAATGAGTTACAGAAAATAAGGGATTACCTTGAATAACGCATGGGTTTAGAAAGACTGCTGTTAACTGTATTTGATAACTCCAGAGCACACACAACATTTTAGCACGATGATGCAGGCAACAAAGTAGAAAGGGTTGTCACCAAGCTTAGGGAGCCTATAACAAGAAAAATAACCAGAGATCCTGTAGAGGTACTAGAAATGTTTTGAAAATTTTATGAAAATCTGTTTAAAGCAGAGATGTGTGGAAATCAAGAAAAAAGGTACAAATGTTTATGGAAGAATTAAATATGCCAAAGTTAGATGTAAATGAAGCTCAAATGCTAACCGGATATGAGGAGATCTGATAAAAATGGTGATGTATAACCAATGTACAGGAAAATCCCCAGGAATAGATTGTATTCCTATGGAAGTTTGGGAGCTAGGAGGAAGAAACTGATAAAGGTCTCGAAGGTTACTTTCAGCAGTATTTTAAAGGGAGAAGAGGAATCTACATCCAGCAAGAAAGCGGTGGTGGCTGTAATACCTAAAGCTGGTAAAGACCTGTTGTATCCAGCTTAATATAGACCCATTTCAATTCTAAACCATGATTATAAAGTGTTTGTCTATAATGGCTAAAAGAATGGCAAAGGTGAAGCCAAAGCTGATGCATATAGATAATTGTGGCTTTGAGGAGGGGAGGCAGACATTTGACAGCATTAATTGAACAACATTGATCCAAAGGGGAAACTGTTAAAAAAATGTGACTGTTGGTGATTCTTGATTAAGGAAAAACATTCAACAGAGTAAGCTGGGATTTGTTGAGGAGGGCAACGGAAACATTTGCATTCCCTAATGGAATTAAAAGGTTGATTAGGATGTATTAGGGATCGGAGGTGAACATTAAAGTTGGTGGGTTCCTCTCGGATAAGTTCTGTTTGAGCAGAGGAACCAGGTGGGGGGGGTGTCCTCTTTCCTCTTTGCATTATATTTAGAGCCGTTGGCAAAGAAAATGGGGTACTCAGAAATTAAAGGATGTAATATGTATGGTAGTCAAGAAAAGCTTGCTTTATTTGCAGATATTCATTTTATACCTGATAAAACCAGAAAAGGACTAGTCAGTGTTGTGTATCATTTTGACAGTTTCAACTCTTTTTGGGATACAAAGATTAATGAAAATAAAACAAAGGGAGTTAGCTATAAACTGTGTACCTACACACAAATCGGTTCAGCAATACCTATATTTATGAGAGATTGTAAAATTATGTGTATGGATTAATAGGTCAGGGATATTTTTAATAACCAGAAGAGAAGTTGTGGATAACAATAGTCAAATGATTTTATCTGAGTGTGGAAATTGACAAGAGTCGTCAAGTGGGATAAGCTTAACCTCTGAAGAGAGCAAGGTGTTTTGAGATTACCTGATTTGAACGGGTATTTCAAAGCTTCACCGTTAAGGCTCCTGTACATAGTACAAGCAGAAGGTTATAATTCAAAGTAGGAAGAGATTGTGATGAAACAGGATGCTCAAGGAGCAAGTAGAGACTTGGATTTTGGATGCATTTCCTTAAAAGAATAACCATAACCATATGGAAGTATGTTCATAAAGTAGAAGAACGTATTCCAAAAACTAAGCCAGCAAAGGAGTGGAGAAAGGAGATTCGCTGATAGGAATTACTCCAATTAGGGATACAGATAATGGGTAAGGGAGACGGAAATTTACTGTAGAAAACTGGCAAAGAAGGAAAGGTATTGTGAGGAAATTAGAGACAAGGTAATAAAATGGGAAGAGGCCAAGAATTTTGTTTGGGCTGCAGGCTAGAGATTGCCTATACTCCATCAATCTTTGCTAGGGAGGGCAAAGAAAAAGAAATAGGGGGGGCCTTAAGAGAAATATCAGCAGTGGTAGAGTTGTTGGTAGAATCTAAAACAGAAGCTATTAAAAAGGGGTAATTAGTAGAGCATATAAAATATATTGTATGATAAGTATAAGAATCAATCGGGAGAGGTTAGAAAGATTTGGGAAGTGACTTGGATAGGCAATTCAGAGAAACAATGGTGAGATATATGTAGGACTTTTTTGCATACTTGAATCTTTGATTTGGTTATTTTTATGGCCCAAGTAGACACCAAAGAATTTTTCCTGGGGTAGATAGCAAATGCTGGAGGTCAGTTGGGGAAGAAAGAGGTAATTGGGAACACAATTCTTGGGAGTGTAATGAGTTGACAGAGTAGTCTGAAGAGAATTTTTAAAATCTATCAGAAATACTAGGTGAGCTAATTGGTATAACTAAGGAAATTATTTTTTGAGCTGTCATACAGAATTGGAATTGCCTAGACGCAGTAACACCTTGCTAGCTTGTCTAATTATTCTGGCAGCCCAAAATGGAATTTAGAATAAGGAAGTCAGTCGAAACTATCTGTACTAGGGGTGAATATAGTAACAGAGATAAAACTGGAAATGGGAGATGCATAGAAAAAAATGGGAATTGTGCGCACAATACTTTAAAGTAATGTTTTGAAGAAGAGAGACTTGAAACGCAGGATTTGAGTAAGTTATGTAATGTTTGACAATGACTGTATAGATAAGTGATGTCTAATGTTTGTATCTAAAAATGTCAGTATGGTTTGTTTTTGTGTGCGATTGTTATAATTTATTAAAGATGTTCCTTGAAAAAAAATTTTTCAACATATGGCAAGGTAGTATGTTAAACATATTCTTTCCTACTGAAGTAGCCTTAGCTGCATGGGTTGTATCCTGCCAATGCTAAAACAGCTGGTCATCTTTCAAAGCTTCAGAGCACTTTGTTCCCCCAAACTCTGCGAGCTGAGAAGTTTGGGTGCAAAGCCCTTCAGAGCTTTACTGCCACTGAAGAGTGCGTTCCTCCTGAGACTTTCAAGGATTGATGGTCTGCTTGTGCTGATTTTCGTATTGATAGCCTTATTGTGTTGTATCCTGCTAAGTATGTAACTGCCTGATAGCTTCCAAAGCTCGAGGGCACTTTTAACATGCTCCAACTGTCAGGCAGCTCGAGGCGAGCTGATTAAATTACAAGTTTTGGCACCAAGCCCTTCAGAGCTTTACAGCTGAAGTGTGTGTTCTAAGCCTTTTGAGGATAGACTGTCAATTTAATGCTTTTCCTTCACTGCGCAGTTAAGTTCCCTTTTTTTTTGGGGGGGGGGGTTCCATTTGCTAAATATTGCTTGTTTTTAGAATAACTTTCCTGAAGAGGAAAATGATAAAACTAGGATTTTTGAGTTTTAACGGACTTTCACAACAATACGTCTTACTTTTAAATGAGTGTGTTGTTTTCCTTTCGGTCTAAAAGTTGTTTAAAGTAACAAACTTTTTTGTGGCAAAATTGTTCATTTTGGGGGGGTGTCTAGCAAAGTGGTTTAAAGCACACACTACTGTGTTTTTATGTGAAAAAAGTTGACTTTAAAAAAAAAAAAAAAAAAAAAAAAAAAAAAACTTGTGGTTTTACTGGCATTTGCTGGCTGTTTTCCTCTGGGTGGTGGTGCACCATTTTTAGATTCATTGTGGGAGAAGCTGCCATTTCTGCTGTTGGTCCTTTTTCCAGCCACAAAAAGAAAGAGTTAAGCAAACTGCGTTTGCCACCACAGCAGACTGGCAATTTGACTGCACTCCAGGTGGATGACTCTGCTATAGCCATTTGTTGTCCCTCGGACAACTCCTCTTTACCCTGGATCCTTGTGGTGTAGCACTTATAGCCACTGTGTACTGGGGGTTAGCCACTTCCTCTCCGGCTGTTGGGGTCCCCTCAGTGCGCAAGGAGGAGAGACTTTTTCCAGTCTTAGCAGAGGGAACAGTAAGGCTTCTCTGTTGTGTCAGATTGCCATGTCCATCCCTGGGGAAGCTTCTGCTGCCGTTAGTAACACAATTGGCCTCGTTCTTGTCAAAAGGAAACTGAAAACTAAGCATGTATCGATTCCTCCTCAAATTTATTTGAATAAGAATAGTTTACTGGATCTGACTCTGGATTTTATTTCAGGCTATTGATCCTTCTTAATAAGCAGTTTCTAGTAAAAGAAAGGTATACCTCAGATTCAAGATTTTGAATCTAAACAGGAAGACTGGAACAGGTACAGGGTTTTCTCCTCAATTCTGATTCAAATTCTGGGGATATCTCAGTTTCTGATGCTCCTTATGGGGTTTTCTTTCTCTGAGACTATTTCTACAATGTGGCAGTGTTTTCAGTGGGAGAAAACTGAGGTTTCTCTGTCCCTCAAAAAGTACCATTGACTTGTTACAGAAGGAATTTCTAGAACCTGCAGCCGTTCCTCCTGGAGTGAGTGTTAATGCCTGCATTTCCTAATAGCCAGCTGCCCCTAAAAAGGCAGATAACACACACAAGTTCCTTCATTCTTAATTTTTATACACTATTCTCATACCTGGTCTAGCAACCATAGCTTTATTTGATCATTCTGCTACTAAACGCTTTATTCCAATCCTACTCTTTCTGATAAGGATGGGAAAATGATCGTGTGGGGGAAGGTATGTACACTCAGCTTTGATTTCAGAAGTTTAGATTGCCAGACTTTAACTTGTTCTGACTAATTGTGAAAGTATGAATGTTTTATCAGCAGTTTCTTGTGAGGAAAATCTGCTTTAATTTAGTTTCTTTTGTTGAAGAGGTCACTACTCATTTGCAGAATGTGTATAAATTTGGTGATTCTACTGCCAGGGCTATGGCCAGTGGTACTGTTTTGAGGAGGTTTGGAATAGCTGCATTCTCAGAACGTCAGTGTTAAAAATGAGATTTTAAATTTCCCCTTGGATAGAGATTTTTGGCCCCTCTGCTGCAGAGGTGAACAAAAAGTGTGATGAACTGGGTAAGTTGATTGAGGGAATCTCTCAAGATTTTTCGGCCCTCCTTTTCCAAATTTTCTAAGGGATTCTGTAACTTATCTAATTTGGCAAAAAGCAGAAGGATGTCTCAAAAAATACAGGTAAACAGATATTTATGGCAGAGGGGTCCATAAAGAAGCCATGAACCTCCAAAAATTAAGGACAGTCCAACAAGTTTGACTAGTCAAGAGACCTTGTGGCCCTATCCCACCCTGGTCCCTTTTTTCTTCCAAAAAGTCTGACTCTCCATTTCCCCCTTGGAAACCAGTTCAGACAAATGGGTTCTGAAGTTCATTCATCAAGGTGGCAGTGGGAGGAAGTGTGTAGTTTCTCATCCTGTACATCAGACTCTTCTTTCCACAGATTGTTCATTAGATGATGCTGCTGCCCCAGGAAGTGATAGAACTAGATGTTTATCGTGTTTCAGTGCTGCAGTCCTTGCACTTGGGTTATCCTGCCGTCAGGCGGGCTCGCAGTCGGCCTGAGTTCCAAACTCTTGGTCTGGTGTCGGTTGCTGTCGCCTCTTCCCTGACGTCAGTGCGCCAGGGGTATATAAGAAGCAGCCGACGCCATTTTCTTCTCGTGCCACGCGGTGCCTGAAGCAAAAGCAGTTCGCAAGTGCTGGTTGGCTGACTCCTGAGATTTCAAATTCGATTTCAGAACCGAAGTCTACAATAAAGCTAAGTATCCCGTTGGGGAAAATTTTTTTTCTTGCCTCAGTCCGATGTCAGAAAAAGTTAAAAATTGTATTTCTTGTGGGAAGCAAATACCTCATAAGGATTTTCATTCTTACTGTATTTCATGCCTAGGCCCAGATCACGATGTCACTAGTTGTCGGTTTTGTGCTAGATTTAACAAACGCACTATTAAATGTCTGATTTTGCTCGCTATTATTTTGGGCAAAGGTTTAATTGCACAATGCCGTCGGAACAAACCGGAATGCATAAAAAGCACAAAGATAAAGATAAGGAAAGGATTCCGAGGTCCAAAACGGACGACGATGCCTCTTCTAGGCCAATCGCTGGTTATCAGTGAGGTGTTTTTGCAGCCCCTGACACCCGCTACCTCAGAACCATAGGCTGCGTCCGACTCCCACTTGGAGGTGCCTAGGCCTCTGGAGCCTCAAGGTGTTGGGCCAACAGAGATTAACCCTTCAGATGGGTCCGGAGCCGCTGAGCAAGCATCGGCTTCTGATGGTGTTTTCAGGCCTACTCAACTTTCCATTACAACTACAGCCCTGACTAAGCCTACACTAAAGACAAAGAAGCAAGTGCAGCATTCACCTGGACAGCCCTCAATGCCTAAAAAACAGATGCTCAAGATGGCCGAAGACTTGATAACTTTGATCAGGGGTTCCCATCCCCCTCCTGATAAAAGGCCAAGGCAGGATACAGACTGATTCCTCTGACCAGGTTTCAATTCATTCTGATTCCTCTTCAGACCAGGGATATTCTTTACCCCCCTATGCGGATTCTGATGCTGAAGAATCCATTCCTTCAGCCTCTCCTCCTGAGGATTACTCTTTTGGGGAAACGTTGCATACCATGAGGGAGCATTTCCATTGGGAGGGCCAGGATTACTCAGAATCCAAGAAAAAGCTCAGAGACTTTCTTTTGCTGCCTCAGCACAGGCCCCTTGCTATTCCGCCACTGTTCGACATTGTGGATGGTGTGTTCTCTGAATCTAGTTTAAACCCTTATTCTTTACCCCCAGCTCCAGTCAAGCCAGACAGATACTACAGAGTCCCTGACTCTCACAAATTATTTTATAAAAACCCTGTTGCAGACCCAGAAACTATTTCCCAGGGTCCCAGATGGGTTAAGGCTTCCATGGCTAAGAATCCAGTTCCCTCCGATAGGGACTCTAGAGCATTAGACAGATGGGGAAAGAGTTTACACCTCAGCAACTTTAGCAGTGAGAGCTCAAAATTGCCAGTTTCACATGCTTAAGTATCAACAATATTTACTGTCTCAATTAAAACAGAAAATGAGTATAAATGCAGAACAACCTGAGTATAAGAAAATGTAGGATTTATTGCATGCAGCTGAACAAGTGGGAAAGCATACTTTGCAATGTGGTTTTGATTCATTAGAAGCTTCTTGTAGAGCAGCAGTTACAGGATCTGTGATCCGAAGGCATGCTTGGTTAAAAGAACAAAGTTTACCAGACCATGTTAAGGCAAAATTACTGGATGCCCCTTTGCAGCAAGATAATTTATTTGGTATTAAGGCAGAAGAGGTATTGAAGAAAATTGGAGGATAAGGCAAAATCTATGCAAACAGTAAAGGATTTCTTACAGGTACAGCCACCACGATTTAGCAGAAATTGGCCTACTAAGAATTGGTCCTTTCCAGTGTCAGACATGCCACAAAGAGGCAGATACAGACGCCCAAGAGGCAGATCTCAGCCACAAGGTTCTTACAGACCATGACAGTGGGGTGCTTCAAACCCAAAACAAGGTTGAGGATAAGTCACAACCTTACAGGAAACAGTCCCAATGACTTCCCCCTTCCAATGCCAAACTCTTACCTTTTGGCAGCTCCCTTAGGGGGGAAACTAGGACTTTTTTCTCAAAACTGGCAAGCAATCATTCAAGGCAAATGGGTGCTGAATATTGTCTCAATGTTACAGGTTCCACTTTCACACTTTTCCAAGGCTAAAAGGAATGCCAGACCTGCCACAAAATCAATGGGCAGAGGCACAAAAAGCAAATTACAGCTCTCATGGACATGAGAGCTATTCAGAAAGTACCACAGCAGGAAAAAGGACAAGGATTTTACTCAAGACTCTTCCTGGTACCCAGAAAGGACAAAGCCTGGAGACCCATTCTGGACATTTCCACTCTAAATACTTACCTAGATGTTCCGAAATTCAAAATGCTGACACTACAACAGCTCCTTCCCATGTTGGGCAAGAAAGCTTGGCTTGTTACTTTGGACCTCAAAGAGGCATACCTGCATGTCCCTATCAGACAAAATTGCAGAAGATACCTCAGACTCGTAGCTGATTCAATACACTATCAATTCTCTGCACTGCCCTTTGGCTTATCTACTGCGCCCAGGGTCTTTACCAAGTCCCTGGCACCAGTAATTGCATTTTGCAGACAAAAAGGAATTCAAATATATCCATATCTGGACGACTGCCTGATTCAAGCAGAGAGCAAGGGCATTCTTCTACAGCATCTGGCGTTCGTAAAAAGATTAAGTTGCCTAGGGTACACAGTAAACGAAAAGAAATCAAAACTAGTGCCCTTAAATACAACGGCCCAGATGGCTTATCTCACGCCAGACAAACAAGGACAACTGACTCAGTATTTTCAGTTGATGGCAACAAAGTCCCAACTCCCTGCAAGAAAAATTCTGCAGGCCTTGGGATTCATGGCATCCTGCATTCTACTAATTCCATATGCAAGACTGCATATGAGGAAATTACAATGGTACCTAAAAAGTGTTTGGTCTCAACATTCACACAGCTTGGAGACAGTGATACTTCTAATTCCCTGCCTACAACAGGAGTTTCGATGGTGGGCACAGGCATGTCACCTCAACAAGGGTCAGCCTTTCACTCCCCACAGCCAGGCAGACTATAACAGACTCCTCGGATTACGCCTGGGGAGCACACATGGCAGGAAAATGTATTCAGGGCAAATGGACCACAGAACAAATGCCTCTTCACATCAATCAAAAAGAGATGTTGGCTGTACAAAATGCCCTAACAGCTTTCAAGGACCCTCTGCATCCAGGACAATTGTTAATAAGGACGGACAACACCACAGTGATGTGGTACATAAACAAGCAAGGGGGCACTCATTCTTAACCCTATGCAGGCAAGCCATGACCTTGTGGAACACTGCTATAGCTTAAGTTCATCTGCAAGCACAATTCCTACCAGGAAAGATAAATACTCTGGCAGATGACCTAAGCAGAAACATCATGGATCCTCACGAGTGGAAATTAAATCCACAAGTATTCAGCATGATAATGCAAAAATGGGGGTGCCCAGACATAGATCTCTTTGCCTCCCCCACTGAATTGCCACATACAAAAATTCTGCACAAGGACTTATAACACACAAGCATGGAAAGTGGATGCTCTTTCGTTCAGCTGGAAAAACCTAAGCGTTTATGCCTTCCCACCACTGCCTCTCCTTTCAAAGGTACTCCTAAAAGCCAGACAAGACAAACCACAGATGATTCTAATTACTCCAGACTGGCCACGCCAGCACTGGTGCCCAATCTTACAGAACTTAGCTCAAGGTCCACCTTGGATTTTGCCTCAAATTCCCCACCTTCTGACTCAGCAAAACAATCTGATACTGCACAGTCAGCTCAAAACTTTAAACCTGGCTGCATGGAAGATTCAGTAGCCAGACAACTTCTCTCTCTCAAGCTGTTATGGATGTCATTTTGGAGGCCAGGAGGCCTAGCATCAGGAAATCTTATTCAGAAAAGTGGAAGAGATTCTGTGCCTGGAACCAGTCTCAAAATCTTGATCCTCTGGTCCCTAACATTCCTCAGATACTACAATACTTGACTGAGATGCTGGACAAAGGACTATCCTTCTCATCTATTAAGATTCACGCTTCTGCCATCTCGGCTCATTACAACACAGATCCTCCTATTTTTTCTCACCCTTTACTAAAGCAGTACCTCAGGGCGGTCTAAAAACATAAGACCGCCCCGGAGAGCACCAACACCAACTTGGGACCTCAATTTCATTTTGGAAAAGCTCACTTTGCCTCCTTTTGAACCAGCCAATTCAGCAGAGTTAAAATATATATCATGGAAAACTGCTCTGCTTTTGGCAATAACCTCAGCACGAAGAGTCTCAGAACTACAGGCACTAATGGCAGTGGAACCTTTTATCGTTTTCCACTAAGACAGGGTTTCTTTAAGGACAAACCCTTCCTTTATGCCTAAGGTGGTATCCAGTGTGGCTCTTAACCAAACTATTCACTTGCCAACCTTTTATCCAAATCCCCAGAATAAAGGGGAGAAACTTCTACATTCCTTGGACATACACAGGCAATTACGCTTCTACTTAGACAAAACAAAAGCTTTCAGAAAAACTGAACAATTGTTTCATATGCTGCAGGATCACAGGGAAAGGCTATTTCAAAGCAGACCATTTCAAAGTGGATAGGACACTGTATCCGGTTCTGCTACACACAGCATGGGAAACCAGTACTATCTGACATTAGACCACATTCCACCAGTGCAACTGCTACTTCTACTGCCTACCTTAGAGGAGTACCTACCAAAGATATCTTGGAAGCTGCAACTTGGAGTTCAGTGCACACCTTTACCAAGCATTACCATTTTCCTCTTTATTCTAGATCCAGAGCTGGCTTTGCCACTGCAGTGCTGCAGGGCCTCATAGCCACACCAAATCCTCTATAGAGCCAGCCACCCAAACACAGCTTTGGGATTCTACCCAAGTGTAATGACTGCAGCAGTGAAACACGATGAACATAGTACAGTTTTGTACCTACCATAAATGTAGATGTTAGTGTCTTCACTGCTGTAGTCTAGGTTACCCACCCGCCAGCCCCTCTTTCTTATCTGGGACTAACCTATACTACCTTTGTGGTGTATTTTCTGGTTAATGAAGGTTTTATTTTTACCTTTTTTGTATGTTTTATTAGCAATATGTATTGCCTACCATTTTTGGGGGCACCTGACATCTGGGACAAGAAAAACTGAAGAAAATGGCGTCGGCTGCTTCTTGTATACCCCTGGCGCACTGACGTCAGGGAAGAGGCGACAGCAACTGATGCCGGACCAAGACTTTGGAGCTCAGGCCAACTGCGGGCCCGCCTGACGGCAGGATAACCCAAGTGTAATGACTGCAGCAGTGACGACACTCTAACATCTACATTTATGGTAGGTACAAAACTGTACTTTCCTCATTCCCAAGTGGGGAAGGGTTTTCATTCAAGGATGTCCCTTAGTGACTGAGAAAATGTTTGGACACCAGATGGCCTTCTATTCCTATGTTGCAGTATTCTTAGTGTGGGATTCTCTTCTTCAGGCGATCTGAATGTCTGCTCCTTATACAAAAGCTTAAGCCTGGATGTCCTTCATGGATGCATCTGCAGTCATAACAACTGGGTTGTCCTGTCGTCAGGCAGCCCTGCAGTCGGCCGGATTCCAAAGTCCGGGTCCGGCTTCGGCTGATGTCGCACTTCACCCGACGTCATCTCTGCTGGTCTCCGGGTATAAAAGCATCAGCCGACGCCATTTTCTTCAGTCTTTCTTGCCGCGTGCCAAGCAGAAGCTGTTCGCAAGTGCCGGTCGGTCGGATCCAGAGATTTCTACTACCGAATACTACCAAGACTTCTAAAAGCTAAGTACCCGTGGGACTCTTTCTTGCCTCAGCCGATGTCAGAAAAAGTCAATAACTGTTTAACTTGTGGGAAACAAATACCTCATAAAGATTTCCACTCTTACTGTTTGCCTTGTTTAGGCCCAGACCACGACGTAGCAGCCTGTTCGGCCTGTGCTTCATTCAACCGAGTAACGCTTAGGCATCGGTCGGAGTTTGCTGAACAGTGTTTCGGTTCAGAATTTGCGTACATTATGCGGTCGGATCCTCCGACTACCCAAATTGTTAAGAAACGCAAAGAAAAGACCGACACTCTGTCCACGGTTTCGCCGAAACCATGGTGAAGCAAACCGCTAGTGTCTCGGTTTCGCCGAAACCGAAAACTGATCAAAGCACAGCTGAATCTTTGACTACTTCTGAGGTTCCTGCTACCTTACTTGAATCGGCCTCTGAAATTTTACCTACTACAGTGGTTTCTAGTGAATTATCAGACACCATCCCTTTGGATGTCTCTACCCCAGCACGTGGTGCTGCTAGGCCTCCTGCAGCCATGTCCATTAAGGCCTTTGCCAGAGCTAAAGCAGCCAAATCTACTAAATCAGTGCCTGTTAAACCCCCCTCAACCAGGCCTACTTCTAGTTCACAAATGCTTACTCTGGCAGAAGATTTAATATCCTTAATTAGGGGATCTCAATCTCACCCAGACAGGGCCTCTCAGCCCCCAGAGAAGAGACCTAGGGCAGAGCCCCCCGAGCCTGTGTCCTCTGATGATTCTGCGGATGACTCAGATATTACAGACCAGCCAGAGGCTTCTTTCTCCAATTATGAAGACTCAGATGCTGAAGAATCCATCCCAGCTGCTTCTCCACCTGAAGAATTCTCATTTGGGGAAACCTTACATGCCATGCGAGAACAATTCCAATGGCAGCAACAGGATTTCTCAGATTCCAGAAAGACTTAGGACTTTTCTGCACCTTCCACAACACAGGCCCTTAGCTATACCTCCTGTCCTCTCTGTTGTGGACGATGCCTTTAATGATGTCTGCTCTGCACCAGACTCCTTACCTCCAGCCCCTGCCAAACCAGACAGATTTTACAGGGTACCAGACACGCATCATCACCTATACAAGGCCCCACTTGCAGACCCCGAAACTATTTCCCAGGGGCCTAAGGCAGTAGCCTCGACCACAGCAAAAAACCCTATTCCTTCTGAAAGGGAAGCCAGGTCTTTAGATAGATGGGGCAAAAAAGTTTATACCTCAGCTACTCTCTCAGCTAGAGCTTTAAACTGTCAGTTTCACATGATACAATACCAAGAGTTTATGCTTGATCAGTTAACTAAAAAACTATCATCTGATGACTCCATAGATAAGAAATATGTATTAGAAATGGTAAATAACATACAACAGGTTAGTAACCATTCCTTAAAATGTGGCTATGATGCACTGGAGGCTTCATTTAGATCAGCCATGACTGGCACAGTGATAAGAAGACATGCATGGCTGAAGGAACAAGTCTTACCGGATCATGTTAAAGCTAAGTTATTAGATGCTCCTATGGATAAGACCAGTTTGTTTGGTACACCTGCCCAGCAGGTAATGAAGAAAATGGAAGAAAAGGCAAAATCTGTTCAAACGGTTAAAGATTTCTTGCAGGTTCAGCCCCCAAGGTTTAGCAGGAACTGGCCTGCCAAAAATTGGTCCTTTCCTGACTCCACAAGATCCCAAAGGGGCAGGAATAGACGTTCCAGAGGCAGACACCAATCCAGAGGAGGTGCCTACAGAGGACGACAGTGGCAAGGTAATAACAGAGGTACAGACTCAGCCACTACCACTACAACGGCACAATCACAGTGACTTAACTCTACATCCGCCTACCAGGGAACAAATAGCAGCTCCATTAGGCGGAAAATTAACCTTATTTTCGAAAAACTGGCACTACATCACAAAAGACAAGTGGATTTTGCAAACCATAGACCAAGGTTACCGATTCCACTTTCACACTTTACCAGTCAAAAGAGGAATGCCAAACCTGCCTCCAAATCAAAAAACAGAAGCTCTACAGCAGATAATGCAATTAGCAAAGATGAGAGCTGTGGAAAGAGTGCCAATAACAGAACAAGGCAAAGGATTTTACTCCAGACTATTCCTAGTTCCAAGAAAGGAAAAAAGTTGGAGGCCTATTCTCGACCTGTCCACCTTAAATACATACATTATTGTCCCAAAATTCAAAATGCTGACCCTACAGCAACTTCTTCCCATGCTGGGCAAGGAGTGTTGGCTGGTAACTCTAGATCTCAAGGAGGCATACCTGCACGTCCCCATTCGACCTATTTGCAGAAGATACCTCAGATTTCTTGCAGGATCAGAGCATTATCAATTCTCAGCATTGCCCTTTGGCTTATCTACTGCGCCCAGAGTATTCACAAAATGCCTGGCATCAGTAATCACCCACTGCAGACTACAGGGAATCCAAATTTATCCATACCTGGACGACTGCCTGCTACAAGGGGACAACAAAAGCAAGCTGACAACAGATTTACAAAGGGTCATTTACTTGCTACAAGCACTGGGATACACAGTCAATTTACAAAAGTCAAGGCTGATACCATCCCAAACAAGGACATTCCTGGGCGCGGAATTGGACACTGTAAAACAAATGGCATTCCTAACCGCAGAAAAACAAAAAGAACTCCCTCTTTAATCAAGGAGGAACGTCCAAGGATAACCCTGATAGCTCCAAACTGGCCAAGACAACACTGGTACCCATTACTGAGGAGCATGTCTCGGGACAACATGTGGCCAATACCCCTGATGCCTTTGATGTTAACTCAGAACAACTACAGCATCATGCATCCAAACCTAAAAACGTTGCAACTGACTGCATGGCACATCACATAGCAGCAACTAACCCAGAGCTTTCCCAAAGGGTTAAAGACATTATCCTTGAAGCCCGCAGACCTTCAACAAGAAGGAACTATGCAGGAAAATGGAAAAGGTTTGTCATTTGGAGCACTGAAAGAGGAAAAGATGTGTCAATTATAGATATGGCTAACATTTTGGAGTATCTGGCAGAGCTTCTACATACAGGCCTGTCCTATTCCTCCATCAAGATACATGCATCAGCTATTTCAGCAGAATACAGCTTTGATCCACCTGTCTTTTCACATCCTTTACTCAGGCAGTTCCTCAGAGGAATCAAGAATGTAAAACCTCCAAGGAAACCACCATTGCCAGCTTGGGATTTGAACTTTGTGCTAGAAAATTGACACTGCACCTTTTGAACCAGCAGCTACAGCGGACCTACAGCATCTATCGTGGAAAACTGCTTTCCTACTGGCAATAACCTCAGCAAGGAGGGTCTCTGAACTTCAGGCCCTAATGGCTGTACAGCCCTTCCTAATCTTCCACCAAGATAGAGTGTCCATGAGGACTAATCCTACTTTTATGCCTAAGGTGATATCCAGAGTGTCTTTAAACCAGGCAATCCACCTACCTACCTTCTTTCCCAACCCACAAAACAGAGGGGAAAGAATGCTGCATTCCTTGGATGTACATAGACAGTTACGCTACTACCTGGACAGAACAAAAGTAGCAGAAAAACTGACCAGCTATTTGTAGCCTATGCAACAGGAAGGGAAGGAAAAGCAATTTCCAAACAGACAATCTCCAAATGGATAGGAAATTGCATACGATTCTGTTACTCCTTCCATGGAAAACCAGTTCCACAGAACATAAGGCCTCATTCTACAAGGGCAACAGCCACTACCACAGCCTTCCTACGAGGTGTGGCAACCAAGGACATTATTGAGGCGGCTACTTGGACCTCCGTGCATACATTTGCCAAGCATTATAACTTACCTTTGTACTCCAGATCCCGAGCAGGGTTTGCCACTGCTGTGCTGCAAGGGATCCTAACCACACCATAATCTAAATTTTTCCTCCTCCCTTAGTTGGCTATGGTATTCTACCCAGTTGTTATGACTGCAGATGCATCCATGAAGGACACTTTCACAACTATCGAGCAAGCCAGACCATCACAACAGACGCCTCAGACCTAGGATGGGGGGCTCACATGCTGGACAAATGCGTACAAGGATTGTGGACGCAGGATCAACTCCACCTGCACATCAACCTAAAAGAAATGCTGGCAGTAAAACTGGCAATCCAAAATTTCAGACCATTTCTCAGAGGGCCATTTGATGATAAGGACAGACAACACCACAGTAATGTGGTACATCAACAAGCAGGGAGGCACTCATTCATACCCCCTATGCAGAATGACTTTGGAGCTTTGGAACCTGGCACTCAGCTACAACATCCAGTTACAGGCAATATTTGTACCGGAAAGGACAATACTCTAGCAGACATATTGAGCAGAACCACATCGGATGCCCACGAATGGATGCTACACCCGGACATCTTCAAGACCATCTCAAAGAAATGGGGAAGACCACAGATAGATCTATTCGCTTCCCCTCTCAATCACCAACTCAAAAAATTCTGCACAAGGACATTCCACCCACTTGCATGGAAAGTGGATTCGCTCTCCTTCAGCTGGAAAGGTCTAACAGCATATGCATTTCCACCTCTTCCCTTGATACACAAGGTATTACTAAAAATCAAGGAGGAACGTCCAAGGATAACCCTGATAGCTCCAAACTGGCCAAGACAACACTGGTACCCATTAGTGAGGAGCATGTCTCGGGACATGTGGCCAATACCCCTGATGCCTTTGATGTTAACTCAGAACAACTACAGCAGCATGCATCCAAACCTAAAAACGTTGCAACTGACTGCATGGAACATCACATAGCAGCAACTAACCCAGAACTTTCACAAAGGGTTAAAGACGTTATCCTTGAAGCCCGCAGACCTTCAACAAGAAGGAACTATGCAGGAAAATGGAAAAGGTTTGTCATTTGGAGCACTGAAAGAGGAAAAGATGTGTCAATTATAGATATGGCTAACATTCTGGAGTATCTGGCAGAGCTTCTACATACAGGCCTGTCCTATTCCTCCATCAAGATACATGCATCAGCTATTTCAGCAGAATACAGCTTTGATCCACCTGTCTTTTCACATCCTTTACTCAGGCAGTTCCTCAGAGGAATTAAGAATGTAAAACCTCCAAGGAAACCACCATTGCCAGCTTGGGATTTGAACTTTGTGCTAGAAAAATTGACACTGCACCTTTTGAACCAGCAGCTACAGCAGACCTACAGCATTTATCGTGGAAAACTGCTTTCCTACTGGCAATAACCTCAGCAAGGAGGGTCTCTGAACTCCAGGCCCTAATGGCGGTACAGCCCTTCCTAATCTTCCACCAAGATAGAGTGTCCATGAGGACTAATCCTACGTTTATGCCTAAGGTGATATCCAGAGTGTCTTTAAACCAGGCAATCCACCTACCTACCTTCTTTCCCAACCCACAAAACAGAGGGGAAAGATTGCTGCATTCCTTGGATGTACATAGACAGTTACGCTACTACCTGGACAGAACAAAAAGTAGCAGAAAAACTGACCAGCTTTTTGTAGCCTATGCAACAGGAAGGGAAGGAAAAGCAATTTCCAAACAGACAATCTCCAAATGGATAGGAAATTGCATATGGTTCTGCTATTCCTTCCATGGAAAACCAATTCCACAGAACGTAAGGCCTCATTCTACAAGGGCAACAGCCACTACCACAGCCTTCCTACGAGGTGTGGCAACCAAGGACATTATTGAGGCGGCTACTTGGACCTCCATGCATACATTTGCCAAGCATTATAACTTACCAATGTACTCCAGATCCCGAGCAGGGTTTGCCACTGCTGTGCTGCAAGGGATCCTAACCACACCATAATCTAATTTTTTCCTCCTCCCTTAGTTGGCTATGGTATTCTACCCAGTTGTTATGACTGCAGATGCATCCATGAAGGACATGGTACAGTTTTGTACCTACCATAAATGTAGATGTCCGAACTGGATAGCATCTGCAGTCAGAATTACCCTCCCGCCTTCCCCTCTGTGGTACTCCTAGGGTATTTGCCCTCCTAATAGCTAGCTAGTGGGGGGAGTCTCTTATGGTGTATTTGTTTGTATATATGTACATACATGCTTATTTTCTGAGTTTGCCTTCTATCCTTTTGGAAACATTGGCATTTATCCAAAATTTAGCCTTCCAGGAAGGGCAACTGGCATCTGGGGCAAGAAACACTGAAGAAAATGGCGTTGGCTGATGCTTTTATACCCGGAGACCAGCAGAGATGACGTCGGGTGAAGTGCGACATCAGCCGAAGCCGGACCCGGACTTTGGAATCCGTCCGACTGCAGGGCTGCCTGACGACAGGACAACCCAGTTGTTATGACTGCAGATGCTATCCAGTTCGGACATCTACATTTATGGTAGGTATAAAACTGTACTTTGCTGTAGGTGCATGGGACGTCACATGTAGGGCCATAAACCAGGGGCCTTAAATGGGACATCTGCACCCACAGACCTCAGATCTTTTCATCTGCAGTAGACCATCACATCGATTTGCTTTGCTCTTCTCCTTGGAAGACCTTTAAAGGTAAGTACCCCATTGGGGATTTCATTTTAAATTCTTGTTTGAATTTGATTTGCTGTACCCTACTGTTAGCCGATGTCTGCTAAGAAGGGTAAATGCTGATGCAGGCGCCAGATTCCACTTAAGGATATACATGACAATTACATTTTCTTGTTGTCCGATTTGTCAATCCTTGGTACCCAAGACCCTCCGAAGCAGTCTGGCTGCCCTAAATCTATATTTAGAAAACCAGAGGCTAAAAAATCTAGTGCTCAAGATGGATCCTGAGTTGGCTGCCACGGAAAAAGGCCTGGATTCCAAGGCCTAGTACTTCTGCCTCTCTGGCATCGGACATCCTGCCAGCTTCTGATTTAGGAGTTGAGGGATGTCCGTTACAGCCTACTGTTTCGGCAACTCCCCCCCGAGGAAGCCACTTTAGAAGTTACAGCCAATACATCCACAGAGACAGTTCGGACGTTGGCCCCAGCCAGTGTCGAGGGGGAACCAGACAATGCCGGACAACCGACCAGTATGTCCTTGCCTAAAGCCCCAACTTCTATTCAGACCCCAGAAACCAAGCCTTCTCTTAAAGCTACTCCTTTGAAAATGAAGCAGAAAATGAAGCAGAAAACAAAGCACCTATCTCCACCCACAGAGAAAGTTCCAGACTGGCAATCGTTCACAAACTCCTTGATGCAGACCTTCATGGCCCATGGCCTCTTCCTCCTCTACCATTCCTGATATTCTTCGTTTTACATTGTTGCAGTCATCGCATTTGGGTTATCTGCCTGCAAGTAGCCCTCAGCCGGCCTGAATACCAGAGTCTTCGGATTTCTGTGTTGAATGCTGTCACTTCTTCCATGATGTCAGGTTGTCTGGTGTAAAACATACAGCCGATGCAGTTACATCAGTCTTTCTTGCTGTGCAGTGGCCGAAACAGAAGCAGTTCGCAAGTGCCAGTCAGCAGTCTCCTGAAATTTTCGTTTGAGTTTCAGACCCGAAGTCTTCAAAAAAGATAAGTACCCCATTGGGGATCATTTTTCTTGCTCTAACTAATGTCAGTAAAAGTATACCTGTGGAAAGCGAATACCTCATAGAGATTTTCATTCTTAATGCATCCCTTGTTGAGGCCCAGACCACGACGTCCCTTGCTGTCAGTTTTGTGCCTTGTTAAACGCCTGAATTATTCGTCATCAGGCTATTTTTGCAGTCATTTACTTTCTTACTCTGTCTACGTACTCCAAAATGGCTTCGTTAAGCCATCCGACTACCGAGCTTCCGAAAAAATTTAAGGATAAAGAGACTGCATAGGTCCAAAACTGCTGACACCGATTCCATTAAGCTAGTCGCCAGTCCGCTGGTCCTCAGTGAGGTACTTTCGCAGCCCCCGATACCCACTACTTCAGATTCGCAGGCCTTTACTGAGACCCATTTGGAGTCCGGTATGCTGCGAGATGCTGTTTTGACTGTGGAACCTGCGGATGTCTCTGCCTTGGATGGGTCTGGAGCCGCTGTGCAGGCACCGCCTTCTGAGGGTGTATTCAGGCCTACAGATATTCATATTAAACTGATGCCATCTTTTCCATCCAGAAGTGCCAAATTCCTCAGGCCAAAACCTCGCACTACGCCTAGAAAACAGACGACCAAATCGCAGGCTCAGGCCCATATGCCTCAAAAACAAATGCTTAGAATGGCTGAAGACCTTATTACCTTAATTAGGGGAAGCCAGCCTTCCCCCTCTGAGACCTAGAACTGATTTTCTTTCTGATTCTTCTGATCAGGAATCTGATATTCCTTCTAATTACCAGGATTTGCCCTTAGCTACTTATGAGGATTCTGATAGAGGATTCCATTCTCTCTGCTTCCCCTCCAGAAGATTTTTCTTTCGGTGAAACCTTGCATACTCTTAGGGAGCATTTCCGCTGAGAAAGCCAGGATTACTCTGAGTCCAAAAAGAGACTTTGGGGAATTCTTACTCCTTCAACACAGGCCTTTAGCTATCCCTCTTGTTGTGGACATTGTAGATTATGCTTTCTTGGAATCTAGCCTTACCCCAGACACTTTCCCTCCAGCTCCCAGAAAACCTGACGGGTACTACAGAGTACCTGACTTACAAGTTCCTCTTCAAGAATCCTTCTGCGGATCCAGAGACCATTTCCCAAGGACCAAAAGGGATTAAGGCTACTACTGCCAAAAATCCTACCCCTTCTGATAGAGATTCTAGAGCCTTCGACGGATCTGGTAAGAAGGCATACACTTCTGCTACTTAGGTCATTAGGGCTTTAAATTGCCAGTTTCTTATGTTAAAGTATCAACAGCATATTATGGGACTACTTAAACAGAAAATGATGATTCCTGACTGTGCTGAACACAAAATTGCAAGTTTTAATGCATTCTGCAGGACAAGTTGGTAAGCATACTTCGCAATGTGGTTTTGAAACTTTAGAAGCATCTTGCAGGGCTGCTTTTACTGGTTCTGTACTTAGAAGGCATGCTTGTCTTAATGAACAAAAGTTACCAGATCATGTTAAAGCCAAATTACTGGATGCTCCCTTAAACCAAGACCACTTTTTTGGCAACAAAGCAAAAGTCCTCAAAAGAATGGAGGAAAAAACTAAATCTATGCAAACTGTTAGATTTCCTACAAGTACAGCCTCCCAGATTCAGTAGGCATTGACCTTCAAAGAACTGGTCCTTTCCAGTCCCTTCCAGGCCTTCAGTCCAAACCCAGGAACAGCAGACCACCTAGGCTACAGTCTCAGGCTACGCACAGATCTAAGCAGTGGGGAGCTCCCACTTCCAAAGCAGGGAGTAGTAAGCTTACCCCCCTATGGAAAAATGGCACCATAACTTAACCCTTCCAAGCCCTGCTCAACTACCTGCTCCCTTAGGAGGAAAACTCACCCTGCATGCAAAAAACTGGGAACTCATTACCCAGGACAAATGGGTTTTGAACATAGTTTCCAAAGGATACAGATTCCACTTCCACACACTACCAACCCCAAATGGCTGGCCAGACCTATCCCAAAATCAGTGAGCGGAGGCCCAACAGCAGGTTCTCTCTCTTTTCAGTATCAGGGTTATTCAACCTGTCCCAGTAGAATAAAGGGGGCAAGGTTTTTATTAAAGACTTTTTCTGGTACCCAGAAAAGACTACTCCTGGCTTCCTAACCTGGATCTGAAACTCAAAAGAGATGCTTTGAGTTGCTTCAAGTGGAATCTCCCTCCCCTTCAGCCATCCCTCCAGTTATCCCTCCAGACCAGCAGCCTCACAGCCTACTCAAAAACAGCCCTTTCATGACCGAAATGGCTCCAACAGTGAGTGACTGCCTTGCCCACCTCCCTTTGACGCCCCGCTTCTCCCTACTTCCTTCCACTGTGGAGATCCATCACCTCCGACAGCTAGGTGCTGGCAATAGTACAAGATGGATATTTTCTCTCTTGGAAGGAAAAGCCCTTTACAAGGGGCATTCCAATCCCCCAAAAAAATAAACTACATCTTATTCCACAGGTCCTGCAGGACCTTCTGAATCGCGGAACTTATAGAATCTGTTCCCCCAGGACAGGAAGGAAAAGGCTTTTACTCGAGATTCTTATTTATGTCTGAAAAAAAGATGGTCCTTGGAGGCCAGTACTTGATCTGTCCTTTCTAGACCTATTCCTAAAAGTTCCATCATTCAGAATGTTTTCCCTAAAAACCCTTCTTCCGCTATTGCCAGCTCAGGTCTTTATGGCCATACAATATCCGAATAAAACCCTCCGACAGAAAATACTTGTTTCACTGGGCCCTGTTCACACTTTCAATTTACAGCCTTGCCCTTTGGTATCTCTTGCACCCAGAGTTTTCACAAAATGCCGAGCTCTAGATGTAGCCTTTTGCAGAACTAAAGGTGTCCAAATGTATCCCAACCTAGACAACATCCTCATTCTAGCAGAAAGAGAGGACACCCTACAAAACAGTCTGTAGTACACAATTTCCCTGCTTCAGAGCCTGGGGGTTCACCCACAACTTTCCAAAATCATCCCTAACCCCTCAGCAGGACAAAATCTTTCTGGGCTGCAGGATCATAACAGACCTGATGCGGGCATTCTTCCCTCAGGATGAAGCTTTCTCCCTCTCTGTCCACTTCCAAGACTTAATGCAGATCCAGCAGATATCTGCAAGGCAATTCTTAAGGGTCCTGGGTCTAATAGGAGCTACCATCCCTAAGCTGACTTTGGCCAGGATTTATATGTGAAAACTGCAGTGGTACTTGAAGACTGTGTGGTCTCAACACGAATACCCTCTATAGTTTCAGATTACACTCTTGCCCTGCCTCAAAGCAGAACTAAAGTGATGGATTGAACAAGTACAAATGAACCCATGCCTTCTAGTTCAACCCCCACCCCAGTACTTGCATACAGGTGCATCAGACCTAGGGTGGGGGGGGCTACCATGAAGTGCTTCATGGTACAGGAGACATGGTACCCTACCCTCCAAAAGAAACACATCAGTGTTAGGGAAATGACAGCAGTCTTTTTGTTCCTGAAAGCCTTTCTCCCAATCCTGCATTCAGACCTCCTTCAAATCTTCACAGTCCTGTGGTACCCTAACAAACAAGAGGACCAAGTCCTACCTTCTTTGCTGGATAACAATCCAAGTTTGGCACCTTGCCTCCAGAAACAACTTAACTCTGTAGGTAACATACAACCCTTCCAAGGACAACCAACAAGTGGATGTTCTCAGCAGAACATAATCTCTAGAGCACAAGTGGATGCTGAACAGGGACATTTTTCTACACATTAGATTTGTTTGCCTCCCACAAGAACAGACAGATAAAGAAATTCTGCACCAAGGTTCACTCTATTTGCCTGGAGGGGTAGATGCCTTCAGCATTTCATGGAAGGGAAACTTTCTGTATGGATTTCCATCCTTCCCTCTCATGCAAAAAGTCCTCCTGAAGATCAGGAAGGACAAACAAAAAATCTTGCTGGTGACTCCCTATTGGCCAAGGTAGCACTGGTGCCCCCTACTATTCTCACTAGCCAGGTGCAATTGCCAAAAGTTATCCTACAAGGTGGACTTACTCACACAGCAGCAAGGATCTCTCATTCACCCTCATCTACAGCTGTTGCATCTAACACACACTGGGTAATAAACTTTTAATTCCTTTCAGACACCACTACTCTAAGGATGTGCTTTCAGGACTGAGGGAGGCCAGGAAGCCAACTACAAGGAGATCTACATATAAAAATGGGTAAGATTCTCTAAGTGGTGTCTCCATAGGCACAGAAATCCCTTTCTAGCAGATAACCCCCTCTATTCCTTACTTGTGTGTGTGAACTCAAGGGT
>NC_056738.1:336715759-336776362 GCF_019279795.1 Protopterus annectens | reverse complement strand
AAACTGTTCTTTTTTGTAATAGCAGAACTAAGATAAACTGCTTTCTTTTTTGTTCTGGACTTATAATCTCTGAATGTCTGAACTGTTGGACATTTGAACTGACTTCTGCACTTAATCTTCTGAGTATCTGAACTGACGTCTTGTCTTGCAAGTATTTCACTTAAAGGAAAATTCCAGCTAAGAACTCAAAACGCATATTTTATTTTTTCATTGTCTTTCTTATTGAGCTATTTTAATGCCTCCAAATTAGTCCCAAGTGCTTGTTTTACTATTTTAATGTGTTTCTCTCAAAATGGCAGATGATGGGGCCTTCCTTGGTAACATAATCTTATTTTTTTGCTTTCATTCCTTCTTCCCAGAGTACATTTCAAGTCTTCTTTATATGACTTGCGATAGACATAAGGAAATGGTGCTGTTTTCTCATGCCATTAATATTGATTGGCATGACTGTGAAGCACTGTCATCTAAACACACCACCTGTAACAGAGCTGCTTCTGTATTTACTTCACTAAGCTTGATTTATGGGTCTGTCAGAGCTTGTTCTATGCTATAAATAGCTGCTAGCATTAGTATTTGCAGCAAAAGAAAGTAGATGATAAACAGGTTTTTGTAAGATGAGTCTTTTGTAGTCCTAAAAGATTTGAGAAATCCTCTCACACATGCTCAGGTGTGAAAACTCACTGCAGTAAATGATCCTTGCTGTACATTACAAGTGACAAGTAGTAGGACTCCAAAGTTAGTCTGTCTGCTACTGCCCAGTGCCTTAAGTGGGAGGATTTTTCTCTTGCGAATGATGCAGACTCGAAATATG
This sequence comes from Protopterus annectens, assembly GCF_019279795.1. Classification (NCBI taxonomy): domain Eukaryota; kingdom Metazoa; phylum Chordata; order Ceratodontiformes; family Protopteridae; genus Protopterus; species Protopterus annectens. The sequence continues at coordinate 336,775,551 of NC_056738.1, read as the reverse complement.
CTTTACTAGTTTCTCAGTCATTTCTGTCATGTTCATCCTCCTTTTTTCTTATTTCATATTTGTTTATATTTTGGTAACCAAGAAAGTGATCTGGTCCCAGGACCCTTTTCAGCCACAACTTAGGCTACATTGGCAAAGATAATTATTAAATGCACTTAAGCAGTACAAAAAAAAAATACTGACATAAAGACATTGGCTATGTGTTGCACATGCAGTCTTGGTCTGTGTGAGACAGTGACCAAGTAAATCATTGAGCAACATTGACTAGAATGTATACTTTAGTAATGCTTAAACTGTGCTACGTTTGTTATAAATAATTCATTGTATGCACATATGTAGTGCGCATGCCCATACACACACGTAATAAATATATATGTATGTATGTGTGTGTGTGTATATATATATATATATATATATATATATATATATATATATATATATAGTTTCTGTATATGTGTATAAAGTACATGTGTACAAAAGCATACTTGTGTGTGTGCGCTTTTAAACTCAGTTAAGTACTTCTGATTCCCTTTTCTTAGTGTTTTTAATGCAAGGGCACATAGCAAATGTATGCTGAAGTAAATTAAGTTGTATGCTATGGTTGCAATCTAAGAGTGTAAGGATTAGTCAGTCAGTGGAAATCTCTTATAATGGATCTGCATGTACCAGATATGCATCCCTTATGGAAGGATGTCACAAAAAAGCATAAGACTTTTATGAGCAGTATCCGTGCTCCTATTTGATAAGGTTGCCACCTGACTCTTTTTGCAGTTCTGGCCTGTGGGTGGCTGTGGAGGTCTTGTAAATGGTAAATATATTGATACTTTGCAAGAAAAAAAATATTTTCTGACTTTTCTGTACATGTCACAGAAATCTTTGATACTACATTTAAGTTATCTTAACGTATAAACTATTATAAATAATATTTAAAGCTTAGCATTTCAATACTATGTTGCTGCTTATGTAAATTTGTCAGAAGAGTTGACAGTTGCCTTTAAACCCATGACTGATCTAATTGCTTTGTTTTGTTATGAATGGGGAGTGTTAAGTTCTCCTCCACTGTGCAATAAAAACAGTGGAAAGCAGATGTCCTCCTATTCCAGTGTTGCAGTAGTCTACATATGGGTTTACTGTTGTCTCGCGTACGTAAGGCCAGTATACAAAAGTTTTCAGTCCCTCTGAAATTCGTAGGATGTCTGATGTGGCTGAGGGCAACGTGTGCCATAAAAGTGACATCTGCACTCACCAGCCCTCAGAACTTCTCATACGCCAGGTGTTACTATCGCTGACGTCTGATTCTAAGAATTAAGATAAGTACCCTGTTGGGGACCCGTTCAGTCTTTTTTACTTTTATTGCCTGTTCATGTCATCCAGAAAGGGCACGTGTAAGTATGGCTGGCAGATTCCCCTCAAGGTCCCCCACGATCAGTGTCTTTTCTACTTGGGATGGTAGCACGATTACAAGGCCTGCTCCTTTTGTTTGGCAATCGTACCCAAGACTCTAAATAGCTGCTTGCATGCTTTAAACCTTTACTTGGAAAACTAACACCTTAAGCAAATTGCATTAAGGATGGAGGGCTCCTCCGTTCCTTCAGAACTGCCAGAAAAGAAGGCCAAGACCTTGCGGCCTACCTCTTCCGCTGGGCCTCTGTCAGATCCTTAGCCTATGAGCCAACCTTGGCCTGGTAGAAGGATCTGGATCCACTGCAATGGATATAGCAGGTACCTGCAAGGATGTCGCAGATTCCCACAGTGAGAGCACGTCTGCTGAGGCTTTACCAACGTCAGTCTCCACTGGGGGGAGCCAGCGTTTTCAGAAGGCCTATCAGATCCTTCCGGTTCTTTGTAGTTTTTGGATTCAAGACCCCTCCAGATGCCTGCTAATCCCCTTAAAAAGGAAAAAGAAAGCATATGTCTCCCTCTTCTGAAAGCATGCCTGATTGGCAGGCTTTCAGCCAAAGGCTGTTTAATGCCTTCATGGCCTTGCGGCCTACCTCTCCTATGAGTGCTACCATTCCCCCACCACTCCTCAGCCCTAGGCCTCAGACTTCACTTCCTAGTAATAGGGAAGATAAAGACTTTTCAGATTCTTCCTCAGAGGAATCTTTATCTTATACCTCCAAGATCCTGTAACCCCCCTGGGGAATGGCTCTCCTGATTAAGAATCAATTAATCCTGACTCCCTAGCTGAGGACTTGAAGTAATCTTTCGTCTTTGAGATAGTTTTCCTAAATGTCAAGTGGGAATCCTCTGAAATGACTGAGGTCCAGAAGAGATGGTATGACATTCAGATGGATTCCTTAAGCCCATCTCATTTGCCACGTCGATGAGTTGGTTGTGCTTCTCGACTGAGAGCAGTATTGTTATTGCAGGGTTGGTTTCAAGTATTTCAGAGCTGACCGCTGAGACTGTTTCTCTGATCCAGTCTATGGGACCCTCTACTGGCCTCCTTGTTGTTGAAGTCTCCTATACCTCAAAGATCCCGATCTCCTACCATATCATCCAGGTCTTCCAGGAGTTTATTGGAAGAAGATGTGGAGAGGGTAGTGCTGAGACTTTTGAAGTAGTCTGCTTTGCCTAAATTGTTGGCTCTGACCCAGTCGGGGTCAGTTCAACCCAGTGTGATCATTCCTCCTCCAAGACATGCTGGTCTTTTGAAGATGGAGTGCTTGGTACCACTTGTGGAACCTTCGGCTCCAGCTCCCCTTGTGGCTTTTTTGGAGCAGTGTTCTGCTCCGACACTTTCGGTGCCATCTGTAGTGTCTAGGGGCCTGAAGCTCTCTGGTTCGCCCCGACAGGAATGCTTGGAACTGAACTTCTTCGATTCAGAGTCTTCCTCACAATTCATCGGCTAGGGTGAGTTCAGACTCTATCTCGGAGCCGATGGCATCCTCTGTTTCCCCGGAGCGGGGGAGGTCAGCATTCGAGATGGTGTGCTGTCCCGATAGTCTGTCTCCTAAAGCACCTACTTCAGTCTCAACTCCTACTCCCTCCAGCATCAGCAGAGACCCTAAGCCGCCACTGGCTGGTGGCCCCACTCTTCTGAGACCTCCCCGGAATGTCCTTCTGAGGAGCCCCCACGGAAGAGGACTTGTAAGAGGAACATGTCTACTCCCAGGATGAGTCTTTGACATCTGACACTGACCTTGAGGAGTCTGAATGGTCCCCCCAAGTCATCCTGTGATGTCTCCTTCATAGACATCTTGGAGATCTTTAAATATAGGTGCGGCTGGCCCACTGTCACCCCTTCTGATCAGTCTGTGTACCTGAAGGCTTTCGGCTTTCAACCTCCTGCCTCTTGGGTTTCTCCACCCTTCGATGAACTGATGAATTTAGTTAGTCAAAAGGTGTGGGATACTCCTGATGCCGTGGAGCCAGTCCCCAGGAGACCGAACATGTTCCTTTCTCCCCATCCAGGAAAAGACTTTTTATCTAAAGGTGTGCCTGTAGATGCCATGGTGGTGGCAGTGGTCACTAAGAAGGAGCTAGCTGAGATGACTTCTGTTCATCTGTCAGATACACGAAGTGTATCTTTTCTTCAGTGGCATTTAACCTTAGATCGCCGAATTACCTTACTTTACAAGGCTTCAGCGAGATCTCCTTAAAGAGTTAGGAGACCTCGTTTTTTACAAGGTACATGTACTGAGGGAGTCCCTGACGAGTTTTCTGCCCAGTTGTCCACCTTGAACTCTATCGTCAACTCTTCCATGCGGCTTATTTCATATGCGGCTGATGGGGCGAGTAGAGCAGCGGGTTCAGGAATTTCCCTAGAGTCATTCCTGGATGCATCTGTGTAACTTTGCGGAACCATTTAAGTCCACCTTTACCAACGCCTCCTTCGGTTCATCATTGTTTGGATCCAAGGTAAAGGACACACACTCACCCAGTGCGAGCAAGAAGGAAAAACGCACACTACCATGGGAGTATGTTTTACTGTTCCCTCTAGGCCATACCCTAAGGGTTAGAGGGGTGGTAAGATGTGGTTCAAGAAGTCCCAGAGGTTTTTCCAGGAGGCGCACAGGGTGACTCGTCCTTCAGAGGCAGAGGAGGAAATGGTAGACTTTGCCCTAGAGGCAGGGGTGGTCCATAAAACATGGGAGGTTGCGATTCCTTTTGAGTCCGGCCTTATCAGCGCTCCTGATGTGGGGCCTGACTGTGCTTCTCTGGGGCCGGTCAAGGGTCTCATTTCTTTGTATCCAGAAGCCTGGCTAAGTATCACTCAAGACAAGTGGGTACAAAGAATTATTACCAGAGGTTGTCATACCCTTTTCTCTTCCATCTTTTGTTCCCAAGAAGATACCAGATGTTCCACCCAATCACAGGGATCAGGCAACTGTGGAGGTCACGTTGCTGTCAGAAAGTGTCATCCAAACTGTCCCAGTAGACCAAATTGGATCCGGAACGTACTCCAGATTCTTTTTAGTGCCAAAACGTACAAGGGACTGAAGGTCCATTCTGGACCTCAGAAGATTGAAAGAATCCGTAAAGGATGAGTTCTGGATGGTAACACTGCAGTCTATACTCTGTTGTTGGGGAAAGACAGTTGAGTGTGCTCAATAGATCTCCAAGATGAAATGGACAGGGCTTCGAGGAGTCATCTACGCTTCAGGCTGGGAGCCAGTCACTACCAGTTCTGTACTCTGCCCTTTGGTCTCACCACAGCCCCCAGGGTGCTCAAATGTATGGCAGTAGTGACAGCTCACCTGAGACGTCAGGGATTCCAGGTGTTTCTGTATTTGGATGACTGGCACCTGACCCGCCCCCACCATGCATCTACTCCTTTAGAAAGGGATGCTGCAATTCAGGTTTGTGCCCAGCTGGGAATATCTCTAAATTGGGAAAACTCTACCTTATTGGCCTCAGTCTTTTTTTTTATAGGCGAAGAGATGCAAGGTAAACGTGGTGGCTCGCCTTCCTGCCGAAAGGGCACAGAACCTGGTTCTTCAAATTCAGTGTCTTCTCCCCTTACAAAGGGTCAAAGCCAAGATTATTCTGCGGCTCCTAGGGACCATGGCTTCCACCATACTATTAGTGCTACTAGCCAGGTTACACATGAGAATTCTGCAGTGGCTTCTGTCTTCCCAATGGTCCTTTCAGCACCTTCCATTATCCCATCACATTCTGCTGACACAATCTTGGAAGAAGGACCTCCTTTGGTGGACATTACCCAATCAACTGACCATGGACGCTTCATTTGTTCCTCGCCAATTTGTTGCCACTGTGACCATGGATACCTCACATAGGGTGGTGGGGGCATTATTTAAGCAGGACTGTCCAAGGCATATGGCAAGATCAAGAGGCTCACCTGCATATCCGCGTTCTAGAGATGAGGGCTGTGCTTCTGGCATTGCAAGCACTTCACAACCTTCTTCCTCTGGGGACTATTGCAATACAGTCAGACAACATGTCAGTAGTATGGCATATCAACAAACAGGGCAGAACCAGATCGTATCCACTCTGCCTAGAGGCTTTGCGAGTTTGGAAATGGGCAATATTTTCCCAGCATTTTCTGATGGCAATGCACATTCCAGGGACGACCAATGTGATAGCTGACGAGCTCAGCCGGGCGATCCTGATGCCTCATGAGTTGTCTCTGAAACAGGAAACAATGGAACAGATTTTCCGCAGATGGGGACAGCCTTGCTGCGATCTTTTTGCCAGCCCAATCAGTGCCAAATGCAGCAGCTACTTTTCTCTCATCCCCTGTCCGGGGGAGTCACCGGGAGATGCACTTGTTCACTATTGGCCTATGAGTCTCCTGCATGCTTTTCCTCTCTCCTCTCATTCCCAAGGTTATTCAGAAAGCGATACATCTGAGAAAGCAAACTGATCCTCTTTACTCCTTACTGGCCTCATCAGGTTTGGTTTCCTTTTCTCCTGGACGATCCTTGGATTCTGGACAGAGTTCTAGATCTGTTGACTCGTATGTCAGGTTCGCTTCATCCCTCCTTACACACCCTCAAGTTGACAGCGTGGCTCCTCCAGTTCCATCCCTAGTCAGGATTCACAACTTCTTGCCTTCCGTGACTCCTATCCTTGCGCTTTCTCATAAACCTTCCACTAGGATACTGTATTCCAGTAAGTGGAGAAGATTTTCTCTTTGGGCAAAGAAAATGCATGTTGACCCCCTACACTGCCTCCATTCCAGTGGTTTTGGAATTTCTTTCTGATCTTTTTCACCAAGGATCTGCGGCTGCCACTATCAGAGTTCAGTTGGCAGCGATTTAAAATTTTCATCTAGATTTTCCAGATTCTAACTTGATGTCTTATAAGCTGTGCAAAACCTTCCTTAAAGGTGCTACTTTAAGACCACCTGTTCAAGAACCTGTGGCCTCATGGGATTTAATTTTTTTTGTTTTCTAAATTAACATCTCCGCCCTTTGAGCCTTCTCATTCATCTTCTTTGAAATTTTTGTCTTGTAAGACATTTTTGGTGGCTATCATGTCAGCCAGACCGGATGTCAGAGTTGCAAGCCTTGTCTGTTAAACTGCCTTATCTGATTTTTCACAAAGACAGGGTGTCCCTTCTTACTAATCCCTCCTTTGTCCCCAAGGTCTGCTCCCATGCCACTTTGAATTAATCCATAGAACTTAGGTTTTCCTTCCAACTCACTCCAATGCAGCTGAGTACAGGTTTCACCAGTTGGATATCCATAGACCATTACATTTTTATTTGCACCGGACTAAAGACATCAGAAAATCAGATCAATTATTCATTTCCTTTCCCGAATCCAGTTTGGTCGTAGCAGTTTCCAAAGTGACTCTCTAATTGGATTTCTAGCTGTATAGCTTATGTTTACAATTCTGAGGGTAGACCTTTACTCTTTAATATCAAGGCTCATTCTACCAGATGTCCTTCAAGGATGCATCTGCAGTCATCACATATGGGTTGTCCTGCCTCAGGCAGCCCTTCGGTCGGCCGGATTCCAAAGTCTGGGTCTGGCTTCGGCTGATGTCGCACTTTCCCCGACGTCAGAGCGTCTGGGGTATAAAAGCATCAGCCGACGCCATCTTCCTCAGTCTTTCTTGCCGCGTGGTGCCCGAAGCAGAAGCAGTTCGCAAGTGCCGGTCGGCCAGCTCCTGTAATTCAGCTACAGAAGACTTCGAAAAAGCTAAGTACCCCGTTGGGGACTCTTTCTTGCCTCAGCCGATGTCAGATAAAGTTAATAATTGTTTAACTTGTGGGAAACCAATACCTCATAAGGATTTCCACTCTTACTGCCTCCCCTGCCTAGGCCCAGACCACGACGTCTCGGCCTGTTCAGCCTGTGCTTCCTTCAACCGACGAACTCTTAGACGTCGGTCGGAGTTTGCAGAGGAATTTTTTGGGGCTAGTTTTGCTTATAAGATGCCGTCGGAGACTCCGACTTCGCATTTAGTTAAAAAACTGAAGTACGAGGACTGACACACGCGGACCGCGGTTTCGGCTGAAACCTCGGTCGGGCCTACCGCGAGTGTCTCTGTCTCGGCTGAGAGTCCTTGGTACTTCCTCTTACCGAAACCACACAACCAACTACCTCTGCCCTGGAGGCCCCGGCCGAGTCGGTCATTGAATTACCTACTGAAACCGGTGTCCAGGAACTTTCCGACACCATTCCTTTAGATAAGTCTACTCCTGCACATGGTGCAGCAATATCCCCTGCTTCCATGTCCATTAAGGCTTTCTCTAGGGCTAAGGCTGCCAAACTTACTAAGGCTTTGCCTCCCAAGGTTTCCTCTGAGACCTTCTACTAGCTCTCAGATTCTTACCCTAGCAGAGGATCTGATCTCATTAGAGGTTCCCAACCTCATCCGGACAGGGGCTCTCAACCACCTCCAGACAAAAGGCCCAGGGTTGAGCCCTCTGATCCCCAGTCTTCAGATGAGTCCACGGATGGTTCTGCTCTCAGACCACCAGGAGGAGGCTTATTCGGCCTACGAGGATTCTGATGCTGAAGAATCCATTCCCTCGGCCTCCCCTCCTGAAGAGTTTTCCTTTGGAGAGACATTACACTCTGAGAGAACATTTTCAATGGCAGGGTCAGGAATTCTCTGATTCCAGAAAGAGATTAAGGACCTTTTTACATTTACCTCAGCATAGACCCTTAGCTATACCTCCTGTTTTGAATGTCATTGATGATGTGTACTCTGATGCTAGTACTGCCCCTGACTCTCTCCCTCCGGCTCCTGCCAAACCTGATAGGTACTACAGGGTCCCGGACTCGTATTTACACCTGTACAAGGCCTACTCTGCTGATCCAGAAACTATTTCCCAGGGCCCAAAAGGGGTTGCAGCTGCCACTGCTAGAAATCCTCTACCTTCTTAAAGGGAGTCCAGAGCATTAGAGAGATGGGGTAAGAAAGTGTATACTTCTGCAACTCTTTCCATGAGGGCATTAAATTGTCAATTTCATATGATACAGTACCAAGAGTATTTACTAGATGAATTGCATAAGAAACTGTCCTTTGAACCCCTTGATCGCAGATCCCTTCAGGATCTGGTGCATAACTCCCAGCAGGTTAGTAACCATTTCTTGCAGTGTGGTTATGATGCATTGGAAGCTTCATGTAGATCGGCTATGACAGGTGCAGTTATACGTAGGCATGCCTGGCTGAAGGAACAATCTCTGCCAGACCATGTTAAAGCTAAGCTTTTGGATGCTCCTATGGAAAAGTAAAAATTATTTGGTTCCACGGCTCAAGAGGTTTTAAAGAAATTTGAAGAAAAGGCAAAATCTGTGCCAACAGTTAGTCCAACCACTAAGATTCAGCAGAAATTGGCCTACTAAGAATTGGTCCTTTCCGGACTCAGACAGATCTCAAAGAGGCAGGAATAGGCATGCCAGAGGTAGAGGGCAAGCTAGAGGCTCCTACAGAGGCAGTCAGTGGCAGCCTCCCAACCAGAGAGGTAGTGCAGGAACTACAACTGCTACACCAGGACAGACTCAATGACTTTATTTTGACTCTGCCGACCAGGGCTCAATTAGAAGCACCTTTGGGCGGAAAGCTTTCTTTATTCTCAAAAAATTGGCTCAGTATTACAAGGGACACATGGACACTGCAAATAATAGACAAAGGATACAGGTTCCATTTCCACTCATTGCCAAAAAGAAAAGGCATGCCAGACCTGCCACCAAATCAGAGGGCAGAGGCTTTGAAGCAAATTACCAACTTAATACAAATGAAAGCCATAGAAAAGGTACCTCTTTCAGAACAAGGCCAGGGATTTTACTCTAGATTATTTCTTGTTCCAAGAAAAGAAAATCAATGGAGGCCTATTCTCGACTTGTCTGCACTGAATACTTACCTCATTGTGCCAAAATTCAAAATGCTGACTCTACAGCAACTCCTTCCCATGCTGGGCAAGGGGTCTTGGCTGGTGACTCTAGACCTCAAGGAGGCATACCTGCATGTCCCTCTTCGACAAAGCTGCAGAAGACACCTCAGATTTCTTGCAGGGTCAGAGCATTATCAATTCTCAGCATTACCCTTTGGCTTATCTACTGCGCCCAGAGTAGTCACAAAATGCCTGGCATCAGTAATTGCACACTGCAGACTTCAGGGGATTCAAATTTACCCATATCTGGACGACTGCCTAATACAAGCGGACAGCAAGCAAACTTTGTTAAAGGACTTGGACTATGCCATCCACCTGTTACAGGCCTTGGGATATACAGTCAACATCCACAAATCAAGACTGGTTCCATCCCAAAGAATAACTTTTCTGGGTGCGGATCTGGACGCAACCACCCAAATGGCATTTCTCACAGAAGAAAAACAAAAACAACTACCAGTTTACTTCCAGAATCTGACAAGACAAACTCAGCTGACTGCAAGGAAAATCCTGCAGGCCCTGGGTTACATGGCATCTTGCATTCTTCTGATTCCGCAAGCAAGACTGCATATGAGAAAATTACAATGGTACCGAAGAAGTTTATGGACACAGCACAGTCACAGCTTAGAAACTCTGATCCCACTCATTCCTTGCCTTCAAATGGAATTTCTGTGGTGGGCTCAAGCCTGCCAGTCGAACAGCGGGTTGCCCTTCAGCAAGCCAAGAGCCGACCAAACCATCACCACGGACGCTTCAGACCAAGGTTGGGGAGCACACATGGAGGGCAGATGTATCCAAGGGCTATGGTCACAAAGAGAGCTGCGTATGCACATAAACCAAAAGGAAATGCTGGCAGTGATACACACAATCAAGGAATTCAAACCTTTCCTTCAGTAAGGCCACCTGCTCATAAGGACAGACAACACCACAGTTATGTGGTACATAAACAAGCAAGGAGGCACCCATTCCTACCCTCTTTGCAGACTGACAATGAATCTATGGGAACTTGCTTTGAAACTCAACATACAGCTACAGTCCCAGTTTGTGCCAGGGAAAGACAATACACTGGCAGACAGCTTAAGCAGAACTACCATGGATGCACACGAATGGATGCTGTACCCAGACATCTTCTTACTCATCACACAATCATGGGGAAGGCCGGAAATAGATGTTCGCTTCTCCCCTCAATCATCAACTGAAGAAATTCTGCTCAAGGACATACCACCCACAAGCATGGAAAGTGGACGCTCTCTCTTTCAGCTGGAAAGCTCTAACAGTGTATGCTTTCCCACCTCTCCCATTAATGACTAAGGTCCTACTGAAATCAGGACAGAGCAGCCCAGAGTAATTCTGATAGCTCCAAACTGGCCAAGACAGCACTGGTACCCACTGTTAAAGAGCATGTCACAGACTAAACCGTGGCCTCTACCCCTATGCCCACTCCTACTGACGCAGCACAATTTCAGGACTCTGCACTCCAACCTGAAAACCTTGCAGCTAACTGCCTGGAGAATACCATGACTCCTCCTCAGGATAACCTATCCCAGAGAGTGAAGGATATTATTATGGAAGCTCGCCGCCCTTCCACAAGGAAGGCATATTCAGCAAAATGGAAAAGATTTCACACCTGGAACACAGCAAAGGGCCTAGATGTGACTGTGATGAACATGGCACATATACTGGAATATTTGGCAGAATTGTCCCACAATGGCCTGTCTTACTCTTCCATTAAGATACATGCCTCAGCAATCTCAGCAGAATACAATGTTAATCCACCTGTCTTCTCTCATCCTCTCCTAAGACAGTTTCTAAGAGGAATCAAAACCATTAATCCTCCAAGGAAACCACCTCTACCTACTTGGGACCTGAATTTCATGTTGGAAAAACTAACACTTCCTCCCTTTGAACCAGCAGCATCGGCAGATCTACAGTTTTTGTCTTGGAAAACTGCCTTCCTTCTGGCCATAACCTCAGCAAGAAGAGTATCTGAGCTACAAGCTTTAATGGCAGTGCAGCCATTTCTTATCTTTCATCAGGACAGAGTTACTTTGAGGACCAATCCTACTTTCATGCCAAAGGTGGTATCCAGGGTATCTTTGAACCAAGCTATTCACTTGCCTACATTCTTCCCACAACCACAAAATAAAGGGGAGAGACTTCTGCACACCCTGGACATACACAGACAACTGTGCTACTACTTGGACAGAACTAAATGTTACAGAAAGACTGACCAGTTGTTTGTAGCATATGCTGCTGGGGTACAAGGAAAAGCAATTTCCAAACAGACAATTTCAAAATGGATAGGAAATTGCATTCGTTTTTGTTACTCCTTTCATGGAAAAACTGTGCCAGCTAACATTAGACCTCATTCCACGAGAGCCACAGCCACCACCACAGCCTTCCTAAGAGGGGTGGCTACCAAAGACATTTTAGAAGCTGCTACATGGAGCTCCGTGCATACATTTGCCAAGCATTACAATTTACCTTTATACTCCAGATCCAGAGCAGGTTTTGCTACAGCAGTCCTGCAGGGTATCTTAACTACACCATCCTTTACTTAGTACCTCCACCCCCAGATTGGCTATGGTATTCTACCCATATGTGATGACTGCAGATGCATCGTTGAAGGACATAGTACAGTTTTGTACCTACCATAAATGTAGATTGTCCGATAGGTATGCATCTGCAGTCAGGTTTACCCTCCCTCCTTCCCCTCTGTGGTATTCCTAGGGTGCTTACCCCTCTATTAGCTAGCTGGGGGAATCTGTTATGGTGTATTTGTATATACATGTATATATATTTTTGCAAATGTTTGGAATTTTATTGCTTTTTTCCAAATTTAGCCTTCCTAGAGGGCACCTGGCATCTGGGGCAAGAAAAACTGAGGAAGAAGGCGTCGGCTGATGCTTTTATACCCCAGACGCTCTGACGTTGGGGAAAGTGCGACATCAGCCGAAGCCAGACCCAGACTTTGGAATCCGGCCGACCGAAGGGCTGCCTGAGGCAGGACAACCCCATAAGTGATGACTGCAGATGCATACCTATCAGACATCTACATTTATGGTAGGTACAAAACTGTACCATCTCGGTCTACCTCTGCAGCCTTTCAAGCCAGGGTCCCACTTGATAGTATTTGTGCAGCAGCTACGTGGGCTACCTCTCACACTTTTTTTTATTACTCATTACAAATTGGATTTAACATCCAGGGGTAGAGCATCTTTTGGTTCCACGGTACTCAGGAGTATTTTTCCTTGAGCCACCCAGGAATAAGGAGCTAGGGAATGGTTATTTCATGTCGTGGCTCTCCCTCCCAAAACGAAAAGGCACCCCTTAGTCTCCAACAGAACAATTGCACCTCATGCAACCAGTACTGAAAACTCTGCTGGCTCAGGGCACCATCGAATCAGTTCCCTCAATCACAAAAGAAAAAAGGTTCTACTCCAGGATGGACCCTGGAGACCTATTCTAGACCTTTCCCATCTCAACCTATTCTTAAAGGTTCTTACCTTCAGGATGTTGACACTACCCAGCCCTCTTTCCTCTTCTGCTTCCACAAGGGTTTATGGCCACATTAGATATAAAGGATGCTTATCTTCACATCCCCTTAAAATCTACTTACAGGAAATACCTGAGGTTCTTGGTGGGCTCTTCCCACTTTCAATTTTCTGCCTTGCCATTTGGGATTTCCACTGCACCCAAAGTTTTCACAAAATGTCTGGGCCCAGCGATTTACTTATTACAGGACAAAGGGAGTACAGATATTCCCTTACCTGGATGACATGTTGATCCAGGCAACAAGGAGATCAAGTGGCACATCCACATTGTAGCGTCTCTTCTGCAGTCCCTGGGATTTCAGTTAACTCATTCACTCCAGAGCAGCTCAGGAAAAGCTGCCTGCTGAATTCCACCATAGGAACAACAGAGCAGCCTGAGCTCATTTTCAGAAAATCCATTTGTAATACTATACAGAAAACAAATGCTCATAACTCTTTAACTATAAGAGCTACACTAAAAATGTAAACGCGAAAGTTGTTCAGCAGGCACTGACCTTTCCAACAGTGTAAATGTTTATAGTGCATATCAAAGTCATAATGAACAATTTGGCAAGGAATGCTGATGTTGTGCAATTTTTTTAATTTTTTTGGAAAAGCAAAGCACAATATCTTGGTCTATGTACCATGCAGACCCATGCAATTTGAATTTAATTTGTTAGTATGAATGTCAGCTTTAAAATGATACTTTAACCATAACTGTGTGACACTCCTTTCATGAGATATTCACAGAAATATGATTAGTATATTATTTCTCATAATTGATAAATAAACAAAGCATAATATCTCATCACCTGTAACTGACAGAGCCTACATATCAGTGTAGAAGTTGTGCATCTGAATGTCAGCTTCAAAATGACGCATCATTTGTGTGATTACCATGCTCCCTCGCAAAGATATGGGCATAATAATGAGAAGTATTGTAAATGTATAATTTTCATATTTGTACAAGACTAAACAAACTGTGATATCTGTACGTGTGTACAGTGCCTAGACACAGTTCTTTACCATGATGTAAGGAGTAAAACTGTCTTCAAAATGATGCATTACTTCACACAATGTGGTGCTCCCTTGCAAAGTTATTTACCAAAATATGAAAAAAATCATAATTTCCATAACCTAAGTCGGAAACAAACTTTGATATCTGCCTATGAGTACAACATACAGGTACCATTCTTTTACCATGTTAGAACTATAAATAATCTTTTCAAAATGAGGTATTACTTAGCACATTCAGATGCTCCCTTTCAAAGTTATTTACCAAAATATGAAAAAAATCATAATTTCCATAACCATAAGTCTCAAACAAACTTTGATATCTGCACATGTGTCAAACATACTGGCACAATTCTTTTACCATATTAGAACCAGCAATACTGTTTTCAAAATGAGATATTACTTGGCACATTCAGATGCTCCCTTGCAAAGTTATTTACCAAAATATGAAAATCATAATTTCCATAACCTAAGTCAGAAACAAACTTTGATATCTGCCTATGAGTGCAACATACAGGTACCATTCTTTTACCATGTTAGAACTATAAATAATCTTTTCAAAATGAGGTATTACTTAGCACATTCAGATGCTCCCTTGCAAAGTTATTTACCAAAATATGAAAAAAAAATCATAATTTCCATAACAGTTATTTGCCAAGCTCAGAGAAATAAATTTTACACAACACATTTCATAATATTGTTTTACTTACTATACTGGTCCGACTTGGTCATGGGTGTTTTCCATTCTTCTCACAATCATGCATGGCTCTCCTCACGCCATTGTGGAGGTTGGTCAAGAAGAATGCAATGCCCTCCTCAGTTAGGTGAAATGCCATCCCGTCTGAACCAGTGAACATCTTCCCTTCCAGTCTTACCTTATCTGAAATAAAGCATGGGTGGACACTGACAAGGGTGCACAGCCAGGGCACATGTAAAGAGAAAAAGCAGGGTAAGGACCGCCTCTCCACTAATATGCCAAGGACAGGCATGGGGCTCCAGATGTTGGTTATCTGTAGTGTCCCATAGCTGTGCCGGCTGCCCACTCAGACTGCTGATACCACTATGGTCTCATGACCTCCTTCAGTGGCAGCAGTCTGCCTTGCCTCTGCCTTTTCTCTTTACATGTGCCCATTCAGCAATGGCCCTAAGGGATGAGGGACTGAAGTAACTCACTAATTGCTGTCCTGACCTTCATACATTTACTACTCTCACCTACATACGCTGACTACACCGGAAGGGAGGGAGACTGAGGGGAGAGCTACATCAAGGCAACATGTCAAAAGACCAAGACTGACCCAGGCTGTGTCTTTTTGCATGTTTTTGCAGTACATCACAGTGGCACACCCAAGCCCATGCTTACCGAGGACAGCAGCACTATGGGACTGTGCTGTAGAGTCTCCAGGTTCCCAAGTGCGATCCCGGTGGATCACAAGATCCATGCTGGCTGGGTATGCCCCCTGTGATGCACCCACCAACCTAAGAGCAGTTGGCAAAACAAAAGTGAAGAGGGACCTTCCTGGCATTGGTGCTGAAGGGCTTGGCTGCTAACTGACATGGGGGCACAGAAAGAGCACATGTACACTGAAAATGCAGTTGAGGCACTCTGCTTTACCTCTGCCTGTTCCATTTACATGTGTCCTTTCTGCAATGGGCCGAAGGGAGGAGCTAATGTAAACCCTGTTGCCCTGACCTACATACACTGACTACACCTGAAGGGAGGGAGACTGAGTGGAAAGCCACATCAAGGCAACATGGCAAAAGGCCTAGACTGACCCAGGCTGTGTTTTTTTGCATGTGTCCTTTGCCGGAGGGAACCATTACATGGAATTCACGTACATACCCATTGGTTGAGTCTGCCAACACCCAAACCTTAATGCCATACCTCTCAGGCTTACCAGGCATAAACTGTCTAAATGTCAAGCGTCCACGGAAGCCAACCATGGCTTTGTCTACAGCCACCTCACGATGCACATTGTAACGTGTCCTACATGCATGAAGTACTGCATCCAGTATTGGCCGTACGTGATGTAGCTTGTCATGACCCATAGCACCATGTGGTAGGCTCAGGCTGTTATTGCAGTGGAAGTACTGCTGAATTTTTTCAAACCTATCTCTGGTCATGTACTCTGCTATTGGGAAGCGACCATATACATGGTGCGTTTCCCAGTACTGCCTCAATTCAGGAACATGTACAATAGACATGTATATTCTGACACCTAGAAATGTGCGTATGTCTCCTGGGCACACAGGACTCCACTGCGTATCAGCCTTGCCTGCTGCGGCCTGCCTCTGTGCAGCATAGCGATTGGTTTCATTAGCAATACAGGTGTATAGCTCCTCTGGGAACATCAAATTCAGGAAGTCCATCTCTGTGCTATCTGAGCCCAAGTGATCTATTGGTCCTACTGGCCCCACAAATTCCTCAATGTGTAAAGTTTGAAGATGTTTTTCCCACGTGATTTTACGTGGTGGGCATGCTCGGCATACCTGACTGGGTCGCAAGGAAGAGTTGGAAATGGGAAAGGCTGAAGGGTTGAGAGATGATGCTCTCTCAATGCCAGTAGCAACTGTACTGCTTGCAGTTGGTAGTGAACTGTTGACACATGTTCCCTGCTGAGGCACACCCATATCAGTCTCTGACAAGGAGCTACTTGGACTCATATCTAGAGGATTATCTCCATCACAATCACCAAACTGTGGACTACTTCCCACATCATGCACAGTCGAAGGCACATCCACACCCTTATCAGCACTTGCAGTGCCATGCACTGTGGAGGACTGCATAGTTGTCAGTCAGACCAGGTGCTTTCGTGAACACAGATAAAGGCATGTCATCGTCTGCGTCATACTCTGAATGCCCTTGGTGGCCATAGTGTGTGGCCAACTTGTGTGTGGGCACCTTCCTTAGGTGTGCAAGTGGCACGTCATCCTCACTGTCTTGGTCACTGTCATAATTACTGGTCAGGTCTGCTTTGGCAACTGGTAGTGGTCTTTCAGGAATGGCGGGCACAGGAGCATCATCCTTATCACAGGCAATGGCCTTTTCACGCAGACGTGCGAGTGGAATGTCATCATCCGAGTCATAATCATCATCCTCACTCTGGTTGGCATTATGTGGTACATCAAGGTGCATACTATTGTCTGAACCACTGCTAGAACCATCACAGTCAGTTTCCTCACCCAACAGGTAAATGCTGCTTGCTTTCTCCTCAACAGATGGCATCTTTGGTGGTGGCTGTGTTGCTTTACACTTGAAATCACGTCTGAAAAACACAATGCAATACAACATTCTGATGTAATATACCTGCAGAGAGGCACGTGAAAATCTGCACTTCTACTTACTAGCATAGCTAAATACTCTTTCACAGACATTAAATTAAGAAAAAAATAACAGATGAGTATAGCCTTTAGAAATTTAATTTAATTGAATCTAAAAAATGTTTGCCCTACATGCATGTAAGCTTTACTTTAGATCTTCGTATCTAAACAAATGATAAATGTATTATAACCGCACCGTTCTGCTCACTCACATCAGCAACACTAGAAGTCACAATAGAAGTGACAATACTTTTAGGTGAGCTGGCTTTCTCTAAATTCAGGTAAAAAAATCTATTAAAAAAAGATTAAAAAAGATGCCCTGGTAAGATACTAACCAGCAACCATAATGCTCTGACTTTATTCACATTTCAGGGAGTCTAGAAATGAGCGTGTTTCTCTTGCAGCACAGAGTACACTCATGCCCAGTATAAATGCATAATTGTTTTCAATCATGAACAGCTAGTCACCTCTACAACAAAGGTGAGATATTGTACTAGACCTGATAATCAAAAACATGGGGACAAAGTGCTCCACACCGGAAGTATACCCCTCACTAGTGAGATCTGACCACAAACTAATCACCCTGGATATACAGATCCCTGGATATACAGATCCACCTCCACCCACAACACAAGACTACAGTGAAAAACTTCTCAAAAGCCGACTTCACACTTCTTATAACTGAGATAGTATCCTTTAATCCGACTGGGCCAGTGGAAACCACATCCCACAATGCAGAATCCTTCACAAATGCCTTCTACGTACATCTCCAAGAATGCATGGATCATGCAATCCCAAATAAAACCAAGACCCTCTCCACCAAGGGAAGGTGTCCTGACTGGTGGACCCCAGCCATAAACAAATTGTACAACAAAAGGAAACTACTGCACGACAGAGCAAAATCCCATAAAGAGAAGGCATCTCTGATCAGCACTAGTAGAAAGCTATGTTCTCTCATAAAAAACATCCAAGGCCAACTTTGAGAGAAAATCGCTATGGACACTAAAATGAACCACAAGGCCTGCTTCAGCAGGGCTGGAAGACTTGATACTAGTGCACAGAATCATGCTGGAAAGTGAAAAGTTCACTGACAGGACTCAAACTCCCCTACAGCAGCTTACAGAGACTAAATAAATACTGTAGATAGCCATTTAACACTTCAGCTTTATGCGAGCAAGCTATATGAAAGAACTAATCCAACAAAATCATTCAGTGTGTACAGCAAAGTCTCAAACAATCCCCAGTATCCCCAGAAAAGCAAGCCATCACAAAAGTCTACTTGGAATAATTGATTAACAGAATTTACAAGAAGACAAACTGAAAGAGTCTCTAACTTAGTATTATGACCAATAAAGGCACTTTAAATTAATCTAATGCCAAACACCAAACATTATTACAATCATATAATGCCCAATACCATGCCCAAACTGAAAAAAAAATACAATTTCTATTATGTTAACTAAAAATATAAAGTAGACAATGAAGGCCATGTATAAAAGCAGTTCAAGATCCTATAACACCATATCATCAGTAATCAAATTATTAATTAATGACCAATCTGCGGAAGTATTTATAAGCAAGCAAACAGTGATTACAACAGACCCACTACAATGACCACCCTTACTACATAAAGGTACTCATCTCAAAAAATTAGCACATCTACTACGCAAATGAAGTTACCCCCCCTTTCTGACCTGCTTATACAAAAAACTGCAACAATTAAAATTATACCACAACTGATATACTGGTGTACTCCTCATAAGTAGCAGTAATAACTAGGAAACCTCATTACTTACAGAACGGTAGCTTCCCATTTGCTAATTTTGCCACATGTGAAGAAAAATAAAGCCTGTATACAATAGCTACAGTCCCATATGATATGAGCCACTTTTATGTCATTATGGGACTACAGAACATTACCAAGAATAACAATAATAAGAAAACCAGTAAATGTTAAGTTGTCAATCTCGCCTTCATTCTTGCTGGATGGGTTCGGAGCCGATCCTCGTGTTTATTCTGATGTCACAGAGCTTCCAATAACCAGTGGTTTTTTTTTGTTCCAAAACATCTTTGGGGCATGTACCAATCCAGTCAGCCTAGATGACAACATACATTCCAAATGACCAAACAGTTGGTAATGGAGATCTAAACTTTGCTGTTGGCATCTGGTTGAGCCAGAAAATGGTGTACTGCTGGGTCACCAATCCACCCAGTCAATAAAGAAAAATAGCATGCATTTACTTTACTTCAGCAACAAACTATACATACATTTCAGGGAAGACCCTAACTAGCCATACAAAGCACTGCAACTGCAAGTAAACCACCAACAGGTTATTACAGAACAAGCACAACAGATCACAGAAAGTTTGAAACCACTCCTATTCTACAAGATTACCAAGAGGTCTATTATGGGCATTTAAAATGAAAAGAAACACTAATGTCCTATACTGCATGCTCCCAACTGCTCCCAACTGCTTCACTTATCAATTATCATTATAAAACATTAAAGATTCATAATACAAAACCAATGATAATAATGCATACATCTCACTTTCTTAGTGTGATTAATCTGGACACATTCTGCTCTTATCAACTTACAAATGTGATCAGACTAACAGGTTTTACATTAGCATACATTTTCTGAAGGGCCTGAAGTCTTGCCTCAAGCAAAACCGATTTTTACCAGTCACCAATCAGTAGTATCCACGTCCCTTGCAAAAAATACACCTCAATATATGGAACTTTATTTTCAAGATGATAACCACAGAAGATGGAAATTCAGCCACATAAGAAAATAAAAGAACTAACAATAGTGGGTGCAGGTTCTTTGTCGGCCCTCCACAAATTATTACCATAAACACAAGAAAATCCTGGTACTCACTATCAATGCTCCTACTATATATATATATATATATCTCCCCAGCTACTTTACACCCTACTTAGCTCACCAAACAGATCTCACTCACAAAGGGAGGTATATATTTAATGATAAATAAAAGAGAAAGACTATAATAAATAGCGCAACAGAATGACTTCATAGTTCAAAAGCAAAGGAAATAATTTACCACCGCAGTGCAGAATAGTCTCAAATACAACACATGAGTTTGGATATTGTCATTGCCTTAGTTAAAAAAAATTATGATTTTCTGTCAAATGAGAGGATGCAAGGCAGTCATTAATAATATATACTCAAATTATTCATAAAGTACACCACAAAGCCTCTTATTCTAGCCACTGTCTCAAGAAAAACAGCAATTGAAGATGTAATGTCTACAATTTTCCTCCTAGACTGCTGATATTTCTTGAATTTTTATTCATGACATATGAAAGTAGTGTGGAGGGGGTGGGGGTGTATTGCAATCACTGCAAGTGGAGAAAGAGCCAAATGTTAGTCGTGCATTCATCAATGTGATAACGACTTCTGCTTATGTGAATAACAGTGACAGCTGCTGACAGTTTTACCTGAAAAGTGACAATGACTCAGCGCTATATTGTAACTGCACTGTGCTAATGACTTGCAAAGTTATGCATGGTGCACTGTGCTAATGACTTGCAAAGTTATGCATGCCCAAACACAGGTGATAATTGTTGACATTCATTACATTACCTTCTGCAGGTGTTATGCAACAGTCACAATCTGTTATAAGGCCATAGTCAAATAGTACAACACTTACATATTGCTTACATATTGCTATATTGCTATATATTATCTGTTATAAGGCCATAGTCAGAGTACAACACTTACATATTGCTGTGCCCTTCGTCCCACCTACATTCCACGCGACTGACAAAGCCAGGAGAAATGCATAAAAATATGGCAGCTCCTTGCTGTCAGGACTTGTACTAGGTTTCTGTGACCCTACTTTCATATTTTGTAAATATCATAATTATTTGTATTATTTCTAGAGCTTTTCTCCTCAGGTGTCCACTGAAAATGGGCCCCTGGCTCAACTGGACTAACCTGGTTAACAAAATGTCAATAAAAGTTTTTTTTTTTTTTTTGTTTTTACGTCAGTCCCTGGACAATCACGTGTGTAAGTATCATCACCTACAATAACCTAAAATACCTGGAATACATTCAAATTGAGCATAATGAAAAGTGAGCTGGATATAGTCTTTGTAAAAAATCAGTCCCAAAAAATATTATAGCTATTAAGTATCTCCATCCTCAACGGGACTGCTCAGGGACATGCTTTGAGCAAAACCAAAAATGGACACAGTCTCAATTCAAGGAAAAGCTCATAACCCCCCCCCCCCCGAAAAAAAAAACATGTTCTATTGAAAATCCATCGCTATGCAGTTTTGAACTACAGTGGAACTCAATAAAGACTAAGCGCCAATGTTTTTTTGTTCAGTAAATCATAACAAGCAAAAATCAGTTTACTACTTTAGCTCGAGATCTGACCGACTAAATGTTAAGACTACCTCCAGAATTACAGACAAAGCAAACAATTAAAAATAGAACTAAAATCAAGGAGATATTTAGTTCAATAAGCCAGCACTCACATTTTTACTTACGAAATCAATAAACGCAAATACGATCCGCAATACCAGATCCTCTGTTCTGCACCAAAACAGTACTTTCGGAAATCACAAGAAAATAAAAGTTCCTGTCCTGTAATCCACTAGTTTTATTTATTTTATTTTACACTTACCAGGATTGGGGATTGTCAGACTCGACACATGTCCATTTTCAGCGGAGGCCCGGGGAGAACAGCTCCAACAAAGCATGAACATTTAAAAAGAAACTAGTAATAAGCAAGTTGCAAGAAACCATTCCAGAACTGCAATCCTCGAAACCACTGCTGCGCTGTAATCAAGTTATGCTGCTCATCTGTGAGTAAGGTTACAAGCCTGCTTTCATATTTACATAAAATTTGTTCTAAAGAGGAAGACATTACTGTTCACCTGGTTGCGTAGAGAATGCCTATCAACCAGCTTCTCAACTCCACAGCAACGTCCATGGAGTTCGAGGCTTACAATAAAAGGCTCAGAAACATCACCACCTTCTTTGAAAGCGTTACAAAACTCCGGAACTATTCTACAACTTCACTATGGGCCATTTTGCGGCAATGTCCCCACCAAACACTATACGGATAATTGTTTGCTTTGATCACATTTCAACGCAGCGAGTTTCAATATAGCCTATATGAGGGAATCTACAGTCTGCACAACTAGTCTTTAACAATGCAAAGAATTTACAGCACAATTTATTGGATGATTGTGGATACTATCAACAGTAACTACAAACTCACTAACTGGCTTTAGTGAAAACAGTTTCAACTCGTTATCGGCAATACAACGATTCGACTCATGTTTCAATTTTAGGCAACTTATTTAAAAAAAAAAAAAAAAAAACGCAGTTTAAAAAGGGGCTGGCTGGCGCCCTTGCACCCATGCCTAAATCCGTATTACAGTAAAAAGCAAGTACAGGAAAAACTGTACAGGAAAAAACAAGTACAGTATCTCACAAATTTGGTTGGGAACAGTAGTTGCTGAGCTGACCGGGAACTCGAAACTGCAGTGGCTGAACGGGAACTCCTCGTAGTGCCTATATGGCGGTCCGTGAATAGAGAATCCAGTAGCAGGTAAAATCTCCAGTTCTTCGCAAAAAGAAGGAAATACCTGCTGCTGGACCCACTATTTATTAGGGACGAACAAAAGAAGCTTGGGTATGGGGTGGAGGTGTTATGCAAGTGGTGGCTCGGAATGCAAGAATCCGATTGGCTGCCACCACTTGCTTAGCAAGAACTTTTTAAAATGATTTTTCTGCAAAAACTTCAATGTGACCTTAATGTTAAAACACACTGAATCGTAACTAGATATGATAAATTACATATTTAGTTACGATTTCAGAGTGTTTTACATTAAGTTGCACTAAAAATTAGCAGTACACTTTTTCTCGCTTGTAGAAGCACTCGGGGGGGGGGGGGGTGGCTTGAAAACTGTATCTTCTCATGGCGTGCTCGGCCTTAAAGGCACAGGCGCCATGAGAAGGCACTCTGGGTGAATGAGTTAAATGTCCCAAAATTGCATCTCCAGCCTGCTCGAGACATTGTCTTCCTTGGGTGCAGAATATGCTCAGACCGCATGGAAGCATACCACCCACCCCAAAAGGTGAAAACATTGACGGAACATTTACTTCTGGTCCTCCAATCCACAAGTTTGACAGCAAGGCAGTTCCTCAGAATCTTGGGCTACATGGCAGCTACCATTCCCATGCTGCCTTTAGCAAAACTGCATATGAGAAAGTTAAAATGGTATTTTGGTGAGTCTGGGCACAGCGCTCCCATCCTCTGGAGCACAGGATGCCCCTACTCCCTAGCCTAAAAAAGAAATACAGTGGTGGCTGGCACAATTGAACCACAATAAAGGTCTTCCCTGCCAGCCACCTCCACCCACACAGGTCATGCACACAAATGCCTCAGACATGGGCTGGGGAGCAATTCTGGGCCATAGAAGGGTGCAAGGCCAGTGGCCAAAACCTCACAAACTAGAACACATTAGTGTTTGAGAGATGAGGGCAATTATTCTGGCTCGGGTGTTTGTACTTTTCCTCCAGCCAGGCCCTGTGACTATTTACACAGAATACCACTGTACTTTGATATCTCAACAAGCAGGGAGGAACCAAGTCATACCTCCTCTGCAGATTATTCCTGATATGTTCTGCTATGGGAACTAGCCACCTCACAGGGGATTACTCTGCAGTTGGTCTGCATTCCCCCTCTCCACAACTCACAGGCAGACTGAGCAGAACCGTCACAAATAACCATGAATGGATGCTTCATAGGAATGTCGTCTTGGATCTGGTCCACAGGTGGGGGTGTACCTCAAATAGACCTGTTTGCCACCTCCATCAACAGGCAGCTTCCTGGCTTTTGCACCAGGATACCAGATCCACAGGCACTGGCAACAGATGCCGTCTCAATATCCTGTAAGGGGAAATGTCTATATGCCACCCTCCCCCTTCCTGTTCATTCAGAAGGTCCTGCTGAAAATCCAGCAGGACCCTGCAAAAATCTTGTTGGTGACTCCCTACTGACCCAGACAGCACTGGTTCCCCTTACTCCTACAGCTGTCCAAGGGCAATCACCACAAGTTAGCCCCCAAAGTGGACCTCCTCACACAACGCAAGGGATCCCAGATTCACCCACAGTGGCAGCTTGTGCACCTCACCCTGTGATAGGACTCTGATCCCCTTCACTCACCTTTACAATGAGGACATGCTTAATGTCCTGCAGGAGGCAAATACTACAAAATCCTACCTTTCTAAGTGGAAAAGATTCACTTTATGGTATCACAAAAGACAACTGGACCCACTTTCTAATGAGCCCCATCTTGTCCTGTCTTACCTGTGTGAGCTGCAGCAGAATGGTTTGACTTATTTTTCCATCAAAGCTCATCTGTCTGCAATTTCAGCATGCCTTCCTCTGGATCCCCCACTAGCATCCGGGCTCCTAAGCGCTTCCTTAAGGGGGTACTTCACCTCAGACCTCCCAGGAAACAGTCTCCTCCTACTTGGGATGTTAACTATGTTTTGTAAAAGCTTATGCTGTCTCCCTTTGAGCCACCAGACAAAGCTTCTCTAAAATGTTTTATATGGAAAACTGTACTGCTAGTAGCCCTGACCTCAGCCAGAAGGGTATCATATCTGCAAGCCCTTATGGCTAGTCCTCCTTTTCTAGTCTTCCACAAGGACATGGGTACCCTTAGAACTTAACCCATCCTTCATGTCCAGGGTACTGAATGACCTGTCCATTAACCAGGCTATACCCTACCTACCTTTTTCCCCTACCCACAAGGGGGACAGTGAGCGAGTACTGCACTCCCTGGGTGTGCATAGACAACTTTGGTTCTATCTGTATAAAACCAAGTCCATCAGACAGGCTGACCACCTTTTCATTTCCTTCCACCCTAGAGCCCTGGGGAAGCCAGTATCCAAACAGACCATATCTGCCTGGACCTCCAAGGACATCACCATCTGCTACCAACTGCATGGTAAATCTCTGCAAGGTGCAGTTAAAGCACACTCCACCAGAGCTATAGCCTCTTCAGGAGCCTTCTTTAAGGGCCTAGATATCTCTACTATCTTAGTGGTAGCTGCTTGGTCTTCAGTTCACACCTTCAAACACTGCAAACTAGACCACATCTCTAGAGCCAGGGCAGAGTTTGCCAGGGCTATCCTTCATGGATTCCTGGAGTTTGCCTCTAGACCACCTCCTTAGTCACCGTGAACTTTGGCACTCACCCATATGTAGAATACTGCAACATTTGAATAGGATGTAAAAAAGTTGTGAAAAATCTTACCATAACCATAGATGTCCTTCTCTTCCATGTTGCAGTAGTCCTTTCCACCCTCCTTCCCCTAATATAAGGTTGCATTTCCCTTTCTGGGTGGCAAAGGACTGGCATTGCCCTTATTAGGACTGGCTCTGACTGGGGCTTCAATTCTGAGGGCTGGTGCATGCAAACATCACTTTATGGCCTACGTTGTCCTCAGCCATGACAGACATCCTACGCACTTCAGAGGGACTGAAAACCTTTGTATACTGGCCGTACGTACGCGAGACAAGAGGAGTAAACCTATATGTAGAATACTGCAGTATGGAAGAGGACATCTGTGGTTATGGTAAGATTTTACATACCTTTTCTTTCCACAGCTTTCTTTTCTGTCTTTATAATAGCTGCTGTGTTCTTGACTTTAGCAGGATTAATTACCCATCTAAGATTGATGGCAGTACCTGATTGGGTAAACTACAGATTAAACTTTGTCTATGATTTGTCATGCAGGTGGAGATGAATTTCTCTGCAAAGTATGTGAAGTTGAGTGTAAAAAAAAAAAAGGTGTTTTTTTTTCCCTTCCTTTGACTCCAGTGCAAGGTAAAAGTTTTAAAAAGTACAAGCAGGTTTCTGGTACCTACACAATGCTTGGAACCATGTTGTAGGGAGAAAAGAAACCAAATGATTGAGTTAAATTGTATGAGAGGGTGGAGTTTTCTTTTAATACTAAAAGTCTGTAAATATTCTAAGTTCTACATACTTCCGTAATCTTGGTTCCCAAGCCTTGTACTGCAAGATATTGCACATGCCTGTCTGTTTTTGTAACAAAAAGTTCTGCACATTCTTTTAGCATGTCTCCACTTATCAGTGCTTTGGCCTGAAGGTTATTTCACGGAGTTCGACTGTATCTTGCACTGAAACATTCCTTTCCATTGAAACTGCATGTAAAATGTGGAATATAAAATGGAGAAAGTGAATAGAGTATTTGTATAGGATTTATACTGACAAAACTAAATGGGAATGTTTGTCTTGCAAGGTTCTTCATCCTTCTATTCCACTATTAAGCTTGGTCTGTTTGTGGTAGTTTAGGAACCCTTCCTCTTCACCATGAGCCATTTTGTATCTCCTGTTTATAACATCACTGTATGGTGTGCCTGTATTTAAATAAACAAAATGTGAGTTATGTTTGAGTGCAGCACTAGAGATTCCATCTTGAAACTTGAGTTTACCTGAACGGAGTTGAAAATAATAAATCTCTGGGGGAAGTTTGCATTTCTGGCAGTTTGTCATTCTTTTTGGTTAAGTAAAAAAACAAAAAAATTTGTTCCACATATCCAACTTTAGTACAGCATGTATACTAGAATGATTAAGATGCTTTATATTCTTTTACACTACTGCTTCATTGTATAAATATTTTTTGTGGATTGGCTTCCTTCGAGTGGTATTAGTATTTTGTAGAATTGTGAATATTGTAGTGCGTACTTCTATGCATCATGTTTTATGCCCTTAGATTGTTACAATTACCAACAGTTAAATGTAGTTAAAAGCATTTTAGATTTTTTACCTTTGTTCTTTAATTTGCAACTTCAAGCCCACTTTCTATAACCCTGTGGATCTTAATATTTTCTTTGTGTGTAACTGTTTGCTTTACCAATAACTTGTTTTTTTGCATTTCTCATGCAAAAAATACTAGTCCTATTCTGTGGCAGTAGATTGACATAATACCAGATGTGAAAATCCAGTTTGTGTCTTTCGGCTTTTCCCGGTTAGGGGTCGCCACAGCGGAACTCTGGTCCGCTAATGATTGGCAGTAGATTTTTACGTACCGAGTTGCCAGCTCTGACGCACAACCTTCAACGAAGGTACGCCCATGCATGCATGTCTACACACAGAAGACGCTCTAGCTGAGAATCGAACCGAACAGCATCGTACTGTGAGGCGACAACACTATTGAAATTAGTAGGTAGATAAGCAGAAAGTTGCTGATGACTTGGGGGGGGGGGGGTTAGAAAGGGTATAAAGAACTTGTCTGTAGGGTAAGGGGAAGTTGATAGCCGTATTAAAAGTATAAAGCATTGTGGATGCACAATTTTGGAACATGTGAATATGTTGTTTAAAGAGGAATTCTATGCAAGGAAACTGGTGCTGCACTAGTGCAGGATTGGCACTGCCTCTGGCCCAGGGGTTAAGTTAGTAAACATGTGGAGGAGAGTAGATGTCCTTCCATTTCACTGTTGCAGTATTCCCAACATGAGGTATCCCCTGCCAAGGGTGGCCTGATGTCCAGCCAGTATACCAAAGCCTTTAGGTTGTTACTGCTCAATATCTGAGTTGTTTGGGTTCTTCTACATACCTACAATCAATTGCGTTGCTAGCGAAGTACAAACTTGCAGTGTTAGATTGTACTGCATTTTATTTTTCTGTGTTTTTAATTGTTTCATTGAATAGTGTGGTCTGTGGCTCTCTGTAGTTATCTATTTTTCTGTTTAATTGTTTCATAGAATACTGTGGTCTCTGTCTGTCTCTGCAGTTAGTTTCCCACTTGCCCTTCCTCTTCTTGTTTTGATATTAATCTTGGTGGCTTTGGAATTGCCCGTCCCTCCTGTAAATGTGTGTTTGAACACTCCTCCTGGGTGTATCTCATTTGTTCACTCAACCGAGTACAATGAGATCATATTTTGACTTCAGGCACTCCTACCAGTCCCATCTGTTCAGCTCTAACCCAGTTCTATTCCAGTCTAGTGTCACTAGCTCATTCTACCTAATAAAGAGAGAACATTTGTGAAGGTCAAGTCACTTGGGTCCTTAATTTTGAATCATCTTCTGTTTCTCCTTTCTCCCTTTCCACTTTCCAAAAAAAAAATCTAAGCTTGTTTCCTGCCTTTCCTGTAACTAGTCTAGTCCAGATACAGATTTGCTGTATCCAGGACTGCTTGTAAGCTTCTGAGCCCCCCAAGCCTTTCTGTGCTAAAGGGAAGTCTTCTACCTTATCAGTGGGTGTGATAAGCACTAGGTAGTCTATCTACCACAAGAGTGGTTTCTGGCCAAGAAATTGTAGTTTATTGGCGGTTTAGACAGTTTTTCTATCTTTCAACTTTTTGGTTTAAAAGCCCATGTTTGCGCTTGTTTCCCACCTTTCCTGTAACTAGTCTAGTCCAGATTTGCTGTATCTAGGCTTCTGAGCCCCCAAGACTTTGTGTTGGAGGGAAGCATTCTAGCTTATCTACAAGATCCAGGTACAGATTTAGTTTTAGCACTTGAATTTGATTATTCCTGCTCAGCACTTGTTCAGAACTTGTTAGCACTAAATAAACTACAAATTACTACAGCACTCAACCTTCCTCTTTACCTAGAGGAAAACCGTTTTTGTACTTAGTTTCCTTACTTGCTTAGAGAAAAACAGCTCTTATACTCACTTTCCTCACTTGTCTAGAGGAAAGTAGTTTTTTATTCAGGCATGTCCAAGGGTCAGCTCCCAGTGTTCTGTCCTGGGCATCTTGAGGCAATGTAGCAATTGCCTCATGTACACAGACAACCCTCTCCTCCTACCACCCAACACCACAACCTGTGAGAGATGCAGTTATCTAGCCAAACTGGAGGTAAAGCTCTCTACAACCAAGACTGAACTGACAGTCAAGAGGAGAAGGTAAACACTTGCACTACACCACACCGCACTCATCACATAGCCCCACTAAACCTACAATGCCAAAATCCACACACAGAAACATAAACACATTCACAGAGGCTCTCAATAATAATCTGCTCAAACAACAGAGACCTCTGAAGCAGAAACGCAAGCAACCTCCACCCCCCCCTCAACACAACCCAAATGACACAGCCCACAGACTCAGTGTGCCAATAAACCACAGCCCATAAGACAAACCAACGTACCCAACACACTAGTCATAGATGACTCTACATTCAGGCACATGATGTCCCACTCTCCATGCTAAACAAGGAGAAGGTTACTGTCAGCTGCCTGTCAGGTGCCAGGATCCACCACATAACCCATGCACTTGGGTCACTCCACAACAAGTGCAAATATGACTGTTATTGTCCATGTTGGTGTGAATTACCTGAGATGTACCTCCCTGGACTACATGGAAGAGCTCTCAGATCTTGTAGCCCAGGCAGGTATGACCCTAGCCCTGAGTAGCATCCTGCCATTGCCCAGAATGATACCACAGTACAAGGACAAAGTGATTGACTTCAACAATTGGCTAAGCTTCTGGTGTCATTCTAAGGGGATCCAATATCTGTCAGCCTGGGATGGCTTGGTCGACCGACCACGATGCTTTGACAGAGATGGCCTGCACCTAGCACCCCTGGGACTCTAGATACTGGCTAAGGCTCTTCCCACCCCTATAGTGCCTTTTTTTAGGCAAGGTTCAAATGACAAATTCACCACCATAACAGGAACAGGCAAACAAAAACTGAGTGTAATGCTACGCAATGCTACAAGTCTAAATCTCAAAATGCATTCTCTCGAGGCACTCCTTAAAATGGAGAACATTTATATCTGTGATGTGACTGAGACCTGGTTCAAGGCTCTAGAGAACACCCCTGCATTACCAAGCTATAACTCATGCCACACTTTTTGGCGATCTAACCTAGACCAGAACACCAAAGGTGGAGGTGTGTCCATATTCATTAAGGTTATCCACACATCCAGGCTAATTGCGCAGCATAATGCATCTGAGGTTATCCAAGTGCAACTAATTCTGGGCAAAACTGCAATCCAAATTGTAGCTTGCTACAGATCCCCCACCATGCCCCAGGATTCCCACTCCTCTTTTCTTGATGTACTGGAAAATATTAAGGTTCAACCAAACACCCTAATAATGGGCGATTTCAACTACCCCACCATTAACTGGGAAAACTACTCCTGTACAAACTCCATTCGCTCAATGCTTTCTGGAATTCATAAATTCCAATGCCCTGGATCAAGTTATCCACACCCCCACCAGGGGCAACAATATCCTACACCTAGTCATTACCAACATGAGTGACCAGTGTTCCACACCTGAAGACAACTCATTGGTCAGATCCGACCATAAGCTAATCACCCTAGATATCTGCATCCCGCCCCCACCTACCATTAAGGAAACCACTGTAAAAAAATTTTCCAAAGCCAATTTCATGCTTCTTAAGACAGAAGTGGGGAACTTCATGACAGCCACGCAGATGAACAATACTGTTACGACTGCTGAATCCCTCACAAATGCACTCTAAGCACTTACACAAGTGCATGGATCGTGCTATTCCAAACAGAACCAAGACACTATCCTCCCAAAAAAAAAAAAAAAAAAAAGGAAGCCAATCTGGTGGTCCTCTGCCATAAACAAAACTATACAACAGAAGGAAGAAACTGTTGCAAAACAAAGTAAAATCCCAGGAGTAGAAGAGCTCCCTGGTCAGCCTCAGTAAGAAGCTGAGATCCCTTATAAGATCCTTCAAAGCTAGCTATGAAAACAAAATAGTCACGGATTTGTAAGGGCAACCCCAAAGCATCCTATAGCTAGGTCAAGAATCTCGGTGGCAACACCCAGATCTGCTCTGAGTTGCAGCACAACTGCAGGAAAATTACAGAACCAACTGATATTGCCAACATCCTGGCAGATGGGTTCAGTGCTAACTTTACCCCCCTCTCACCCCCTAAAGGGCCCATATCTATACAGGAAGAATGTAGAGTCCCTGTAACCACATCTATGCAGGTAAAAGCTACACTCTCTAAAACCAAAAACACAGCATCCATGGGACCAGACAACATCTCAGACTGCATTTTACACTAACTAGCTCCCTACCTAAGCACCATGTTCAGTCAGTCTCACGTCAGGCTTTGTGCGCACTGAATGGCACACAGCAACAGTTATCCCACTCCACAAAGGGGGAGCCACCACTGATCCTGGGAACTATCGCCCTGTTAGCCTGACGAGCCTGGTCTGCAAGGCCATGGAATGTATCATCATGGAACTCATAAACAAAGACATTGGTGACCTCCAAACTCTGGACCCCACCCAGTTCGGGTTTGTAAAAGGCAGATCATGCCTTCTGAACCTGGTCTACTTCTTTGAAGCAGTCACCAAAGCCGTAAAGGAGGGTAAGGTGATTCACACAGCCTATCTGGACCTCGCCAAGGCTTTCAACACCATCCCCCATTCTGGAATTATAGCTAAACTCCATAAACTAGGTTTAAATCCCTACTTCACAAGATGGGTTGCCAACTGGTTTACTGACAGAACCCACACTGTAAAAGTTGCAGACTCCAAATCTGACTTCAAACCAGTGACAAGTGGAGAACCACAGGGTTCAGTCCTGGGACCTCTCCTGTTTGGTATCTACCTCTCTGAAGTGCAGGCTAACACAGAAGGCCTCTGGCTAACGAAGTTTGCAGATGACTGCAAATGAGGAGCCATAGCAGAGTCCCCAAATGATGTGAACATCCTACAGAAGGGCCTCACTGAGACAGATGCCTGGTGTCAGAGGCATGGTCTCAAGCTCAATGTCAAAAAGTGCATTGTCATCCCCTTTGGTAAAAACTCTACCCATGAACTACCACATAAACGGCAGTCTACTTAACGTCGAATGTGTGATAAGAGACCTTGGAACCCAGGTGGACAGTAGTCTCTCCTTTGATAATCACATTGCCACAGTAGTCAGGAAATCCTATGTGGCACACTATCACAAAAGGGTTCTCATCCAGGAAAAGAGGTCATTGTTCCCCTTTGCACTCATTAGACCCATTATAGAGTACAGTGCCCCTTTTGGAATGTGTACCTCACAAGACATCTGCAGCAGCTGGAAAGGCCACAGAAGTACCTCACAAAGAGGATTACTGGCCACAAACAGATGCCCTACAGTGACCATCTCAAAAAAAACTCCAGCTTTACTCTGTAGTATATCGCCTACTCAGAGTAGATCTCTGCCTAACATATAAAGCTATGTTAAACCCAGAGCTGTTGGACATGCTACACCTAAAGAAATCCCAATCCCTCTGAGCTACACCCTCTAGGGACCTAAACCTTGTCACCACAATAAACAGGACATGCTGGAGGGATAGATTCCTGTTCCAGAGACTTCATATACTCTGGAATAAGTTACCCATCTATGTTGAGCAAAGTTCCTCATTAGTACTCTTCAAGAAAAATCTTGAGTGGATGGGAAATACACCCCGGGGATCACTTCTGTGTGTCTGCTCGACAGAGGCACAGGAAATTAACTTTTGTTAGTGGCGCAAGACAGGGAATCTTGTTGGCTAGGCTTACTTGGGCCGATAGCCTAGTACCTACCTATGAACCTGGAACTCTACGCTGTATGTCACACACATGCTTTCCCACGCACGGTGTAGGGAAAAAAAGTGACTTCTGCACATAACATCCTTAGAACTTCTTTACCGCCAGTCTGAATGCTGTTTTTGACTGCTCAGGTCATTGCTGGTCTATTTAGCTCTTCAGATAAGTGCCCTGTTGGAGTTTATTGCTTATCCTTTTTTTGCTTCTAGCATTTATTTTGTGGGATTTCATGCCCTCCAGAAGGGGTAAATGCCAGTGTCAGACAGATTTCCCATAAAGACCATCACAAGTAATGCGTGTTTTGTTTAGGTGCTTCTCGCGACCATACGTCCTGTACTAGTTATCAGGCTTTTGTTCTAAAGACCTTACTTTAGTAGTCTTTTGTCCTTTACCATTTATTTTGAAAACCAGCATCTAAAGCTTTTAGCGAAAGACTCTATGGAAGGTACTTTCCAGCCTGAGGGTCAACCGTTTTTGGAGAGGGCCAAAAAAGTCAGGTCAGATTCTCTGGCTTTGCCTTCTCTGGATGTTTCTGTTGAGACTTGTAAAATTGAAGGTCTGGTTCCTGGGCTGGATTCTTCTGCCATGACCTGTTCAGAGGCTGGCATGGGTCCAGCTTCTCATATGTCCTTAGAGGCCTTGCAGTAGTCCACTTCAGACACTTCTGGAGGGGTCTACAGCTGATTTTCTCACTGAATGGCCTAGCGTGTCCCTTAGATACTGGTTAGGGGGAAGTTCCGACTACGAGCCCTTTTACATTTTATAAGGCGGACATCCCCTTAAAAAAAAAAAAAAAAAGGCAAAAAAAACAAAACATTTTTTCTGCACTTAAGGGACCCTCAAAGTGAATGGCAGAATTTTACACTGGGTTTAGTCAATCCTCTTATGACCTTGAAGTCTCCACATAGGGTTTCTGTTCTGGCTTCTCCTTGGTCGTCATCTCTCATGAGATCTAATGAGCAGGATTCTCCTGAGGAAGAAGAGGATTCTGATGAGGAATCCTGGCCTATTATAATCAGATTCCTTCCCTTTTGGATTATGGCTCTGATGAAGGGTACTGACCTTCTCCTGTTCCTCCTGTTTTGGCTGCTCTCTTAGATGCCTTTTCTGCGTCTCAGGCCCTAGATGTTTAGCCCCCCTGCTCCTTAACAAAAAAAAAAACTGACTGCAAATTCCTTTTGTGTCCATCTGCTGACCCTTTGGTGGTCACTGTGGCATCCCACAAGCCTTCTAAATTGCTGCCTTCTACAGAGCCTCTTCCTTTTGACAAGAACAGCAGGACTATGGAAAGGCTGGGTAAAAAAGGTAGACAATTCTGTTAACCTAGCCTTTCAGGCTGTTAATTATCAGACTCGTATGACCAGATATGTTTTGGCTGTCCTTTTTCAAGCTTGTCAAGTTATTTCTGAGTTCTCTAATTCTGAGGGAAGTACTTCTACATTGTCTCAGTTAGCGGCTTCTTCCCAGGTAGCTCGCCATTCCATTTAAATGTAGTTATGATGCAGGAGATGCTTCTAGGGCTGCTCCTTCTGGCTGTGTGCTGAGGAGATGATGTTCTTCATCTCACATTGCTGCAGTCCTGACACTTGGGTAGTCCGCTGTCCACGGTCGGCCCGAATATCAAAGTATAAGGCTGACGTCGGTCATGGCGCATTTAACTGACGTCAGGACGTCAGGGTACAAATGCGCATGACCGGCGTCATATCCTCAGTCTTTTTTGCTGCATGGTCCGATGCAGAAGCAGCATTGCAAGTGCCGGTTGGCGTTCTGAGATTTTTCTATTTAGAAGTTTCAGACCGAGTTCAAAGTTGGCTAAGTACCCCGTTGGGGAATATTTTTGTTTTTTCTTGCCTCAGTCATTTACCGGATGTCAGAAAAAGTTAATAATTGCGTTTCTTGTGGGAAACAGATACCGCATAGAGATTATCATACTTTGTGTATTCCTTGCTTAGGGCCTGAGCACGACGTTGTTGGCTGTCGCTCTTGTGCTAGATTTAATAAACGCACTATAAAGAGAAGGTTGGATTGTGCTAGGTTAGTCTTTGGGAAGCGGTGCAATTATAAAATGCCGTCGGATGCTCCGACGCCCGCTTCCTCGAAGAAGCGCAAGGACAAGACAGTTAAGCCTCGGCTAGAAGAACCGTCTGTACCAGACGCCGGTTCTTGGGAGGTGTCGGTGGAGCCGGTGGCTCCACCGGAGATTTCTTTATGTTCACAGAGTGAAACTTTATTATTGCAAGATGTGGCCTCTCAGGAGGCAAGTCAGGCCGAGGGGGCTTCTCAGGTTACTATACTCCCCTCCCTTCCTAAGGTAGTTAGGCCCTCTCCTTCTGTTACTAAGGCTTCTCCCAGGGGCAGGCCAGGTTTAGCTTCAGTTGGTATTACCCCTAGCTCTTCAGGTACTATGCCCAAGAAGCATATGCTTAAAATGGCAGAAGATTTAATTACTTTGATTAGGGGTTCTATGCCCCCTCCTGTTAAGAGACCTAGGGTGGAGCCTGAGCTGGGGGGTTTTGAGCAAGCTTCAGATGTTTCAGAGTCTTTACGTGAAGACTTGCAGGAGTATTCTCCTTATTCTGATTCTGATGTGGATGATTCTACTCCTTCTGCTACTCCTCCTGAGGATTTTTCTTTTTCAGAAAAACTTCATTCCATGAGGGAGCATTTTAAGTGGGAGGGTCAGGACTTCTCTGATTCCAGGAAACGGCTTAGGGAATTTCTGTTTTTACCCCAGCATAGGCCTTTGGCTATACCTCCTGTATTTGGATGTAGTAGAAGATGTTTTTACTGAGGCTTCTCTTAATCCTGATTCTTTGCCTCCTGCTCCTGTTAAACCGGATAGGTATTACAGGGTGCCTGAAGTTCATAAGTATCTTTTTAAGAGTCCTAGGGCAGACCCAGAAACCATTAGCCAGGGGCCTAAGGGTGTTAAGGCTTCTGTTGTTAAGAATCCGGTTCCTACAGACAAGGAGGCTAGGGCCTTGGATAGATGGGGAAAGAAAGTTTATACTTCTTCCACTCTTGCTATGAGGGCTCTGAATTGCCAGTTTCACATGTTGAAATACCAAAACTATCTCCTTTCACAATTGAAGTCTAAGGTTGATGCTCTGGCAGTGGGTATTGATTGTAAAGAGTTGCAAGATTTAGTGCATGTTTCTGAACAGGTGGGTAAGCATTCTTTGCAATGTGGTTTTGATGCTGTACAGGCCTCGTCTAGGGTGGCTGCCACTGGGACTGTTCTTCGCAGGCACGCCTGGCTGAGGGATCAGAATTTGTCTGAACATATTAAAACAAGGATTTTAGATGCTCCTTTACAATCTGACGTGTTGTTTGGTCCTCCTGTTGAGACAGTCTTGAAGAAAATGGAAGACAAGGCTAAGTCTATGCAGACTGTTAAAGATTTTTTGCAGGTCCAGCCTCCAAAGTTTAGTAGAAATTGGCCTACTAAGGGGTGGACGTATCCTTCTTATGATCCCCATTCTAGGGGTAGATCTAGACGTGGTAAGGGCAGAGCTCAGGGCTCTTTCAGGCCTAGGACAGGGAGTTCTCCTGCACAGGCTTTGGGTGAGGGCAAGGGTCAGTCCTTTTGTAAGCAGACCCAATGACCTACCTTTTCAGCTGCCAGAGCCTGCTCGTCTGGCAGCACCTTTGGGAGGAAGGTTGGCGCTTTTCAGAGAAAATTGGAGTTTAATTACCCAAGACAGATGGGTATTGGATATCATACACCACGGCTACAGGTTTTATTTCCATACCTTGCCTCCTTTCAAAGGCATGCCAGATGTTCCTCCTCAACAAAGAATAGAGGCTCACAAACAAGTTTCTCTGTTGCTCCAACTAGGGGCCATACAGCCGGTCCCTCTGCCAGAAGTGGGCCTAGGATTTTATTCTCGCCTGTTCCTAGTACCAAAGAAGGGGAACACGTGGAGACCAATTTTGGATTTATCCATCCTCAACACTTATCTGGACATTCCCAAGTTCAAAATGTTGACGTTGCAGCAGCTTTTACCTCTGCTGGGCAAAGATCATTGGATGGTAACTTTAGATCTCAAGGAGGCTTACCTTCATGTTCCTATCAGACTCAGTTGCAGAAAGTATCTGCGTTTTCGAGCTGGGACTTCTCACTATCAGTTCTCTGCATTGCCCTTTGGCTTATCTACTGCCCCCAGAGTGTTCACGAAAGTTCTGGCTCCAGTGATAGCTTTCTTCAGACTAAAAGGAATACAGATCTATCCTTATTTGGACGACTGCCTAATTCTGGCTCAAGGAAGGGAAGTGCTTCTTCATCATTTGGAATATGTGATAGCAGTGCTAAGATGCCTAGGGTATTCTGTGTACGAAATAAAGTCCAGTCTAGTACCCTCTCAAGACATGTGCTTTCTGGGTGTGAGACTGAATACAGCAGCCCAGATGGCCTTTTTAACCCCGGACAAACAAAAGAGTCTGTCCCTTTACTTCCATCAACTATCTCATCAGTCCGGGCTGACTGCAAGGACAGTCCTTCAAGCCTTAGGGTTCATGGCATCTTGTATTCTGGTGCTTCCCAATGCCAAACTGCATATGAGGAAGCTACAATGGTATCTCAAAAATGTATGGACACAGCACTGCCAGGATCTGGACACTGTCATTCAAATAATACCTTGCATTCAGAAGGAATTCTTGTGGTGGGCTCAGGAATGTCACCTAAACAAGGGACTCTCTGTGACTCGGCCAGAGGCAAGTCAGATTTTAACGACAGATGCCTCGGACAAAGCTTGGGGAGCTCATCTACATGGAAAGTGGATACAAAACAAGTGGCCTGTCAGACTACAACATCTACATATCAACATGAAGGAGATGTTAGCAGTCCAGTTTGCATTAATAGCTTTCAAGGAATTCCTTCTTCCAGGACAGGTGTTGATTCTAACAGACAACACTACTGTCATGTGGTACATCAACAAGCAAGGGGGAACGCATTCTTATCCTCTATGCAGGCAAGCAATGATTTTGTGGGAGACTGCTCTCAGTTTACAGCTCAATCTTCAGGCAAGGTTTCTGCCAGGAGCACAGAACTCCTTAGCAGATGTGTTGAGCAGACGGATTATGGATCCCCACCGGTGGAAATTGGATCCTCATGTATTTCAGGAATTGACAGTGTCATGGGGAACTCCAGACATAGATCTGTTCGCTTCTCCACTGAACCATCAGCTGCCAAAGTTTTGCACAAAAGGTTTCATCCCACAGCTTGGAGAGTGGATGCTCTTTCTTTCAATTGGAGCAATCTTCATGTGTATGCCTTTCCACCTCTGCCTCTCCTCCCAAAGGTACTTCTGAAGGTCAGACAGGACAAGCCAAGGATGATTTTAATAGCTCCAGATTGGCCTCAACAGCACTGGTACCCATTACTAAGAAGTCTAGTACGGAAGCCTCCATGGCCTTTGCCTTGATTCCACACCTGTTGTCACAGGTGGACAGCCATTGCTCAATGTCAAGCTTCACTCTCTGCACCTAACGGCCTGGCATATTCTGTTTTGAACCATAATGGGCCTCCACTTCCTCAGCAAGTTTTGAATGTTATTTTGGAAGCTAGAAGGCCTAGTACCAGGAAAGTGTACGCTGATAAATGGAAGAGATTTTTATTTTGGAGTGCAGCAAAGATTTTGATGTTTCTGAGCCTAATTTGTGTGTGGCTCTACAATATCTTACTGAGTTACTAGACAAAGGTTTGTCTTTCTCTTCTATTAAAGTTCATGCTGCAGCAATTTCAGCTCACTATGATTGCGACCCGCCTTTGTTTTCTCATCCTTTGTTCAAGCAATTTCTTAGAGGGGCAAAGAATATAAGACCCCCAAGGAGAGCTCCTACTCCTGCTTGGGATCTCAATTTTGTGTTGGAGAAACTCACTCTACAACCTTTTGAGCCTGCAGCTACTGCTGAGTTGAAATATTTATCATGGAAGACTGCTTTTTTGTTGGCCATTACCTCTGCAAGACGGGTTTCTGAATTACAGGCCCTTATGGCAGTTGAGCCTTTCTTGATTTTCCATACGGATAGGGTATCATTACGTACTAATCCTTCCTTTATGCCTAAGGTGGTTTCTAGCGTGGCTCTAAACCAGACTATTCATTTGCCTACTTTTTATGCAAATCCCCAAAATAAGGGGGAAAAGATTTTGCACACTTTGGATGTACACAGGCAGTTGCGTTATTATTTGGACAGAACTAAAGGGTTCAGGCAGTCTCAGCAGTTGTTTGTTTCTTTTGCTTTGAGTTCTCAGGGCAAGCCTGTATCAAAACAAACTATTTCTAGGTGGATTGGGTTTTGCATTGCTTTCTGTTATTCCCATCATGGCAAGGAAGTTCCAGCTGGGATTAGGCCTCATTCCACTAGGGCTACTGCCACTTCAACAGCTTTTGAGGGAGTGGCAACCAAGGATATTTTGGAGGCAGCTACTTGGAGTTCTGTGCATACTTTCTCTAAGCATTATCACCTGCCACTTTACTCTAAGTCCAGGGCTGGTTTTGCCACTGCGGTTTTGCAAGGCATTTTGGCAGCTCCTGCTTCCTTATAGTTAGCCATCCTCCCTTACCTCTGCTTTGGGATTCTACCCAAGTGTCAGGACTGCAGCAATGTGAGATGAAGAACATAGTACAGTTTTGTACCTACCATAAATGTAGATGTTCGAAGATCCACATTGCTGTAGTCCCATTTACCCTCCCTCCTTCCCCTCTGTAGTTGGAGGTGGTTGTGTGGGTTGGGTTGTACATATGTATATTGTATATGTATTATACATATAGTTAGTGCAAGGGTGGTTGTTTATTTGTTTACTGTCTTTTGGTTTTGACCTTTGTTTTTAAGGTCTTCTGACATCTGGGGCAAGAAAAGACTGAGGATATGACGCCGGTCATGCGCATTTGTACCCTGACGTCCTGACGTCAGTTAAATGCGCCATGACCGACGCCAGCCTTATACTTTGATATTCGGGCCGACCGTGGACAGCGGACTACCCAAGTGTCAGGACTGCAGCAATGTGGATCTTCGAACATCTACATTTATGGTAGGTACAAAACTGTACTTTTTGGCTACAGCTTCAACCTCTGCCTGATATTAAGGCTAAGTTGGTGGATGCTTCTCTGGACAGCAAATGTTTGGTGCCCCTGCAGCTGATTTGTTCAAATCCCTGCAGGACAAAGCCAAGGAGTTATATTACCTGAAACATTTTTGTCTCCCCTGTGCCGAAGTTCCAGAGAAACTATTCCAATAAATCAGCTTTTGTTAGGCAGTCTCACCCTCCTAAACTGAAGAAGGGGGTGATAGGAGGGTTCCCTCCTGCTAAGTCTACATAGATCCCTCCTGTTCAGAAGCCTTCCTTTCTTGATAAACCAGATGCTGACTGCCTGATTCTTCCCAGCCGCATTCCTCTTTCACACTCTCTGTCCCTTCTGTCTGGTTAAGCATAAACAAAGATTGCTAGGTTCCTTTCCATTATTCCCCAAGGGTATTTCATGGGCATTCCTCAGCAACCTCAAGACCAACTGAGCTTTTTTTCCAGAGGTGCTTCAGGGCCTTTTGACTCTGGGAACTATTCAAGAGGCTCCAGCTGCTCAAAGGGGGAAATGGTTTTATTCCAGAATGTGATTACTTTTCTGAAGTTTCCTTCCTTTGGAATGTTATCCCTTCATACTTAGTTCCCTCTGCTGCTTCCTCTGGCTGTTATGGTCACTGGATCTCAAGGATACGTACCTCCATATTCCTGTTCATCCCCTTTTCAGGAAGGTTTTACATTTCTTTGTTGCTTCCTGACATTTTCAGTTGTCTGCTTTATCCTTTGGTGTCCCTACTCTCCCAAGGGTGTTCACAAAGTGCCTAGCTTCCGTGATTGGTTTTTGCAGGTTGAAAGGCATTCAGGTCTCTCCTTATTTAGACCTTCTTATTCAAACTTCCTTTCCAGAGATTTTTACAACACCTTCGGTGTCTCATCGCTCTGTTGCAAAGCCTGGGGTTCACTGTACATTTCCAAAAGTCCTTCCTTTCTCTGTCAATGGGGTATTGTTTTTCTGGAATGCAGGATCCAGACAGTTCGTATGCTAGCATCCCTGCCTCCTCCCAAGGCTTTGGCTCCGATTTCCTTTTTTCAGTCCCTTCTTCCTCTTGCCTTGATTTCAGCCAGGAAATTTCTGAGGGCTCTGGGATTCATAGCATCCACCATCTCTATGCTTCTCTTTGCCACATTGCATGTGAGAAAGCTTCAGTAGTATCTAAAGTCAGTTTGGCTTCAATATTCTCATCCTCTAGTTTCCAGACAAAGAAACATTCAAATTTATCCTTACCTGGACGATTGTCTAATTCAGACAGAAAACAAGGACACTCTTACATCTGGCGTTTGTGAAAAGGCTTCTAACTTGTCTAGGTACACCATAAACGAAAGGAAATCACAACTGGTACCCTATCAGTTACATTCCTGGGTGCAGGCTTGAATACAACTGCCCAGATGACTTTCCTTAAGCCAGGAAAAACAAATTCAGTTAATGACTTACTTCAATCAAGTGGCCTCAAAAACCCAGCTATCTGCAAGGCAAATTCTGCAGGCCTTTGGGTTCATGGCTTTCTGCATTCTAATAATTCCATATGCAAGACTGCATATGAGGAAACTTCAGTGGTACCTAAAAAGCTTATGGAGTCAACATTGTCACAGCCTGGAAATAATGATTCCTATCATTCCTTGCCTGCAGCAAGAGTTTCTATGTTGGGCAGAGGCCTCTCACCAAAACAAGGGACCATCATTCATTTCACCCCCTGCCACCCAAACCCTGACTATAGACGCATCAGGTTATGCTTGGGGGGCTCATCTGGCAGGGAGATGCTTTCAGGGCCAATGGAGCCCAAACCAAATGTACCTACATATCAACCAGAAAGATATGCTAGCTGTACAGAATGCTCCGACAGCCTTCAAGGACTATCTTCATCCAGGACAACTACTGATAGACAACACCACAGTCATGTAGTACATAAACAAGCAGGGGGGGGGTACCCATTCCTACTCCCCTTTATAGACTAGCCATGCCTTTGTGGAACACGGCCTTGACTTATCAATTATATCTACAAGCTGAATTCCTGCCAGGAAAGCAAAATACTCTG
The DNA here is from genome assembly GCF_019279795.1 of Protopterus annectens. Classification (NCBI taxonomy): domain Eukaryota; kingdom Metazoa; phylum Chordata; order Ceratodontiformes; family Protopteridae; genus Protopterus; species Protopterus annectens. The sequence continues at coordinate 336,733,687 of NC_056738.1, read as the reverse complement.
GCAGACGAACTAAGCAGAAATCTTATGGACCCACACGAATGGAAACTGGATCCACAAATCTTCAGCATGTTGACACGCTAATGGGGGAGCCCAGACATGGATCTTTTTGCCTCACCGCAAAACTATCAGTTGGACAAATTCTGCACAAGAATTAATCACAAAAAGCTTGGAAAGTGGATGCTCTATCAGTTTATGCCTTTCCCCCACTGCCTCTGCTCTCCAAGGTCTTACTAAAAGTCAGACAGGAAAAAACAAAAATGATTGATTGCTCCAGACTGGCCTCGCCAACACTGGTACCTGCTCCTACCCAATATGTCATACCTTCCTCCGTGGTACCTGCCTCAGACTCTTATCTACTGTTTCAGCAGAACTATCAAATTCTGCACACCGCTCCAAACTCTGAATCTTGCAGCATGGCTAGTCAACTAATTTCACCAGTTATGTCTCTCAGCAAACCTGTGATGGATGTCATTTTGGAGGCTAGAAGGCCTAGTACTAGAAAATCTTATGCTGAGAAATGGAAAAGATTCTGTTCCTGGAGCCAGGCACAAGGAATAAGCACAGCAATGCCCAATATTCCTCAGATTCTGCAGTATTTAACTGAGATGCTTCACAAGGCCCTATCATTCTCTTCCATAAAAATCCATGCCTCTGCCATTTCAGCTCATTACAACACAGAGCCTCCCCTTTTTTCTCATCCTCTGCTAAAGCAGCATCTCCGAGGGGCCAGAAAGACCCCCTCAGGAGAGCACCAACTTCTTCATGGGACCTCAATTTTGTGTTGGAAAAGCTCACCCTATCTCCTTTTGAGTCAGCTGCTACTGCAGACATAATTTCTCTCTTGGAAGAACGCTTTTCTTTTAGCAGTCACTTCAGCTAGAAGGATTTCAGAACTACAGGCTCTCATGGCAGTGGAGCCTTTTATTATTTGTTTTTACCCAGACAGGGTGGCGCTCAGGACCAATCCATCCTTTATGCCTAAAGTGGTATCCAGAGTGGCTCTTAATCAGACCATTCATCTGCCAACTTTTCCCAAATCCACAGAACAAGAGTGAGCGGATTCTGCATTCATTGGATGTACACAGACAACTAATATTCTACTTAAGACAAAGTCTCTAAGAAAATCTGAGCAGTTACTGGTGACATTTGCTGCAGGGGCAGAGGGAAAGGCTATTTCAAACCAGACTATTTCAAAATGGATAAGCCATTGTATTCGTTTCTGCTACATGCACCATGGTAAACCTTTTCCCAAGGGGATCGGATCCCATTCCACCAGGGCTGCATCTACTTCTGCAGCCTTTCTCAGAAAGGTTCCTACCAGAGACATTCTAGAAGCAGCTACCTGGAGCTCAGTTCATACGTTCACCAAACATTACCATTTACCTCTCTTTAAATCCAGCGCAGGTTTTGCCACTGCTGTCCTGCAGGGCCTTATAGCTGCTCCTAATGCTCAATCCTCCCAACTATAGCTTTGGGATTCTACCCAAATGTAATGACTGCAACAGTGAAACACTAACAACATAGTACAGTTGTGTACACTTACCATAAATGTAGATGTTTGAGTGTATTCACTGTTGCAGTCCACCCGCCAGCCCCCTGTTTTTTCTTTTACTATACCTCTACTTTCTTTTACTATGTTCAAAAGCCTTTTTGGTGTATTTGCTTTTATTTGGAGGCACATTTGTTGTGTTCCAGATTACATGCATATATATTTACATATATTTATATTTTGCTCCCCATTTGGGGGGCAGCTGACATCTGGGGCAGGAAAAACTGATGAAAATGGAGTTGGCTGCATGTTTTGATACCCCTGATGACCTGACGTCATGGAAGAAGGGACAGCAACCGACGTAGGAACCAAGACTTTGTTAATCAGGCCGACTGAGGGCAACCTGCCAGCAGATTACCCAAATATAATGACTGCAACAGTGAATACACTCTAACATCTACATTTAGGGTAAGTGTACACAACTGTACTTTCCCATCTAAATAGTCTGCTTCCTCAAGTTTTTACCAGGACTCCCATGTCTCCTGGCCTGGAAGGTAGATGCCCTATCTTTTTCAAGGAAGCAGATGTTTCTTTATGCCTTCCCTCCTCTTCCTCTCATTCCAGAAGTCCTGTGAAAGATAAAATAGGAAGCTCCCAAAATCTTGCTGGTGACTTTTTTTTTTTTTTTTGGCCCAGACAGCATTGATCCTTTCTTTGCACTTAGCCAAGGGCAATCATCACAAGTTGCCTCAGTGTGGATTTTCTCGCACGACACCAGGGATCTCTCATCCATCCCCACTTGTCCACTGTTCAACTGACACTATGGTTGATGAGATTTTGATTTCCTATAGGTACCTTTTTTTTTTGTGGACGTGGTTCGGGTTCTGCAGGAGGCCATAAAACCTACTGCTAAGGAAATCCTTGTCCAAGTGGAAGAGGTTTTCTGTTTGGTGTCTTTCTCTTAACCTGGACCCACTTAATGTGGATATTCCTTTTGGTTCTCTTATTTGTGTGAATTGCTCAATGCTGGTTGGTACATTCTTCATTTAAAGCCCACCTCCCAGCTATTTCTGCTCGTCTGCCGTTAGCTCCTCCTCTGGCCTTGGGTTCGAGGCCAAACAGTTTCTTAAAGGCGTCCTTCATATTACATCTCCTAGGAAGCCTATTCTTCCCTCCTGGGAACTTAATTTTGGTTTGGAGAAATCTACTACTGCTCCTTTTTGAGCCTGCAGCTTCAGCTTCCTTACAGCATTGTTCTTGAAAGACTGTTCTTTTGTTAGCCTTTACTTCTGCCAGACAGGTGTCTGAACTTCAAGCCCTTATGGCTGTTCCTCCTTTTTTAGTTTTTCATAAGTGCAGTGTCTCTCTTCATACCAGTCCTTTTATGTCGAAGGTGGTGAATGAGTTCTCTCTTAATCATTCTATTAATTTTCCTACATTTTTCTTTCTTCACAATCTGCTAGTGAGAAAGTTTTGCACACACTGGATGTGCATAGACTCAGATTTTATTTGGACAAAACTTAAGACTTTAGAAAATCTGATCAGCTTTTTGTTTCTTTTCATCCTAGATCATTGGGTTTGGCAGTTTCCAAGCACACTGTTTCCTCCTGGATTTCTCAAGCCATTTCTTTGTTATTCAGGTAAGAGCCTTCCTGCTATGGATAAGACTGACTCTACTAGGTCTGTGACTTCTTCTGGTGCTTTAATTATTTTTCCAAGGGTTTGGATACTAATTCTGTCCTTGCAGCTTCCTGGTCTTCAGTGCATACCTTTATCAAGCATTACAAGTTGGATGTCATATACAGGGCCAGAGCTGGTTTTGCTAGGGCCATTCTTCATGGGTTCCTAGAACCCTTTCTTCTCCCTTTCTCCTTCCTGAGCTTTTGCGCACTCCCTTGTGTCAAGAATACTGCAACAGTGAAATGGAAGGACATAGTACAGTTGTGTAAAATCTTACCATAACAGTATATATCCTAGTCTTCACTGTTGCAGTATTTGCTCCCTCCTTCCTCCTCCTGAACTTTTATCCCTCTGGATGTGTAAGTTACTCTTGTATCCTAGGGCTGGCATTCCTCCTGGGACTCAGTTCTGAGGTTGATATGTCAGGACGTAACCTTTATGCCCTACACCTTACGTGGGGAACACGTGAAGTGCGGCAGATCATTGGCAACCTAAAGGCTTTCGTATGCTGGCCAGATGTCTGGTTATCCTTGGCAGGGGAGCCCTAATGTTAAGAATACCGCAACAGTGAAGAGTGACATCCACGGTTATGGTAAGATTTTACAAAACTGTACTTTCACTGCTGGTGGACTAATGTAGGAAACTACGTATTTTGTTAGAGCTGCATAGTCTCTCTCTTAAGATCAGTGGTTTTGGCTCACTTGTCTGCTTTGCCATTCAGTCACACTTCAGGTGATTTGGTGTTACTACTTCAGTGTTGAGGACCATGTTTACTCCAGTCGTGTCGAGTTATTTCTAGACTGTCCTTTGATTCAGATCTGACTTGTATTTTTGGAAAGATATACCTACCAAATGGTCACCTGAATGAGGACTACTGCAGATGCTAGTATTGTCTCGCTACCTGATACCATTATCACTGTCAGTGCTTTAGTCCACGTTTCAGTACTATTGAAACCCTCTAGGCTTTATTGGCACCTCAAAGCTAGCTGTACTAGAAAGGGGGGAATGCACATATTGCAAAAGATTGGCTTGAATGGTGACCACTTTTTACTCTGAGACAATATCACTACCAGTGCTTCAGTCTTTGACTTGGCACAACAGCATTGAGAAGCTGTTGGTTTTCATTAACTCAACGTACCCAACACATTACTCATAGGTGACTCTATAGTCAGGCACACTCATGTCCCACTCACCAGACTAAACAAGGAGAAGGTTACTGTCAGCTGTCTGTCGGGTGCCAGGATCTGCCACATAACCCATGCACTCAGGTCACTCCACAACAAATACAAATATGACTCTGTCATTGTCCATGGTGGTGTGAATGACCTGAGACGTACCTCCCTGGACTACATGAAAAGAGACATGGAGGAGCTCTCCGATCTTTTAGCCCAGGTAGGTATGACACTAGCCCCGAGTAGCATTCTGCCATCGCCCAGAATGATACCGCAGTACAAGGACAAAATGATTGACTTCAACAATTGGCTAAGCTTCTGGTGTCATTCTGAGGGGATCCAGTATCTGTCTACTTGGGATGGCATGGTTGACAGACCATGATGCTTTGCCACAGATGGCCTGCACCTGTTGCCATTGGGATTCCGGATGCTGACTAAGGCACCTGCTGCCCCTATAGTGCTTAGGCAAGGTTCAAATGACATTCACCACCATAACAGAAACAGGCAAGCAAAAACTGAGGGTAATGCTACTCAATGCTAGAAGTCTAAATCTCAAAATGCACTCACTCGAGGCACTCCTTAAAATGGAGAACATCAATATCTGTGCAGTGACTGAGACCTGGTTCAAGGCTCCAGAGATCACCCCTGCACTACCAGGCTATAACTCATACCACACTTTTCGGCCATGTAACCTGGACCGAAACACCAAGGGCGGAGGTGTGTCCATATTCATTAAGGGTATCCACACCTCCAGGCTAGTTGCTCAGCATAATGCATCTGAGGTTATCCAAGTGCAACTAACTCTGGGCAAAACTGCAGTCCAAATTGTAGCTTGCTACAGATCCCCCACCATGCCCCAGGATTCCCACTTGTCTTTTCTTGATGTACTGGAAAATATTAGGGTTCAACCAAACACCCTCATAATGAGCGACTTCAACTATCCCACCATTAACTGGGAAAACTACTCGTGTACCAACTCCTTAGCTCAACGCTTTCTGGAATTCATAAACTCCAGTGCCCTGGATCAACTTAACCACACTCCCACCAGGGGCAAAAATATCCTAAACCTAGTCATTACCAAAGTGAGTGACCGGTGTTCCACACCTGAAGTCAGCTCCTCGTTGGTTCGATCCGACCATAAGCTAATCACCCTTGATATCCACATCCTGCCCCCACCCCCCATTAAGGAAACCATGGTAAAAAATTTCTCCAAAGCCAGCTTCACGATTAAGACAAAAGTGGTGAACTTCATGACACCCATGCAGATGGACAATACAGATGTCCTTCGTGTATCACTGTTGCAGTCATTACATTTGGGTAATCCTGCTGGCAGGTTGCCCTCAGTCATCCTGAATTCCATAGTCTTGTGTCCTGTGTCGGCTGCTGTCGCCCCTTCCCTGACGTCAGGGGGATAAAAAAAGCAGCCAACGCCATTTTCTTCAGTCTTTCTTGCCGCGCGGTGCCCGAAGCAAAAGCAGTTAGCAAGTGCCGGTCGGCCAACTCCTGAGGTTTTCGTGTTCGAATTTCAAATTCAAAGTCTTCATTAAAGTTAAGTACCCCGTTGGGGGAAACTTATTTTTCTTGCTCCAGACCGATGTCCGAAAAAGTTAATTGTATTTCTTCTGGAAAGCGAATACCTCATAAGGACTTTCCTTCTTACTGCATTCTTTTCCTAGGCCCTGACCATAACGATGTCCTTCAAGAATGCAACTGCAGTCCTGACATATGGGTTGTCCTGCCTCAGGCAGCCCCTCGGTCGGCCGGATTCCAAAGTCTGGGTCCGGCGTCGGCTGATGTCGTCCTCTCCCCGACGTCAGAGCGGCTGGGGTATAAAAGCATCAGCCGGCGCCATCTTCTTCAGTCTTTCTTGCCGCGCGGTGCCCAAAGCAGAAGTAGGTCGCAAGTGCCGGTCGGTCAGCTCCTGTGTTTCAGTTACCGAAGTCATCTAAAAGCTAAGTACCCCGTTGGGGAACATTTTTTCTTGCCTCAGCCGATGTCAGAAAAAGTTGAAAAATTTAATAATTGTTTGTCTTGTGGTAAACAAATACCTCATAAGGACTTCCATTCTTACTGCCTCCCTTGCCTGGGCCCAGACCACAACGTCTTGGCCTGTGCTGCCTGTGCTTGCTTTAATAAGCGCACACTCAGGCGCCGGGCAGAATTTGCCGAAGACCTTTTCGGCGAATCTTTCGCATATATCATGCCGTCGGAACAACCGACAACACAAGCTACCAAAAAACGCAAGGACTGGGACCGACATCCTCAGCCCGCGTCATCCACCGATACCACGCCTAAGCCCTCCGCGAGTGCATCGGTCCCTTCGGAAGCGGTGATTCTACCGCCCCAGGCTGACAACATCGCTTTAACGCATTCTTCGGTCCCGGAGACCACAACGGTGCCGGTTGTTGATTTCCCACCAGAAACCGAAGCTCTAGATTTACCCGACATCATTCCTGTGGATAAGGTTACCCCTGCACGTGGGGCAGCTAGGCCTCAGGTATCCATGTCCATCAAGGCCTTTGCACGTGCCAAGGCCCATCCTAAACCTACTGTTCAGGGCCCCTCTTCTGATAGACAGATCATGACTCTTGCTGCAGATCTAATCTCTCTTATCAGGGGGTCTCAGCTGCACCCAGACAGAGGTTCTCAGCCGCCTGCAGATAAAAGGCCTAGAACTGAGCAGACAGACACCCTCTCTTCAGATGAAGCCTCTGGGGGTTCAGAGCACTTGGATACCCAGGAAGAATCCTTCCAGGCCTATGAGGACTCGGATGCTGAGGATTCAATTCCCTCTGCCTCCCCTCCAGAGGATATTTCTTTTGGTGAAGTTCTCCACTCCATGAGAGAACATTTTCAGTGGCAGGGTCAGGAATTTTCTGACTCCAGGAAAAGGCTACATACCTTCCTTAAGCTACCCCAACACAGACCTTTAGCTGTTCCTCCAGTGCTGGATGTCCTTGATGATGTATACTCAGACTCCAGTGCTTCGCCTGATTCTCTCCCTCCTGCTCCTGTCAAGCCTGACAGATATTACAGGGTCCCTGAAACCCATAAGCATCTCTTTAGGGCCCACTCTGTGGATCTAGAAACTATTTCACAGGGCCCCAAGGCAGTGGCTACTTCCTCTGCCAAAAACCCTATACCCGCTGACAGGGAAGCTAGGTCCCTGGAGAGATGGGGCAAAAAAGTTTATACCTCTTCCACCCTTGCCATGAGGTCACTCAACTGCCTTTTCCATATGTTTCAGTACCAGGATTACTTAATGGATGATTTGCAGAAAAAGTTAGCCTCTCCTGAGCCTATAGATAGAAAGGCATTGCAGGATCTGGTTCATAACACTCAGCAGGTTAGCAATCATTTTCTTCAGTGTGGTTATGATGCATTGGAAGCTTCATGTAGGGAAGCCATGACAGGGGCCGTTATTCGTAGACATGCTTGGTTAAAGGAACAGCCTTTGCCAGACCATGTTAAAGTTAAGCTCCTGGATGCACCTCTGGAAAAACAGAAGCTTTTTGGTGCTAATGCACAGGATGTGTTGAAGTCTATTGAGGAAAAGGCTAAATCAGTACAGACTGTCAAGGATTTCCTCCAGGTTCAGCCCCCCAGATTCAGCAGGAATTGGCCTTCAAAGAATTGGTCCTTTCCAGACTCAGACAAGTTACAAAGGGGAAAAAACAGGCGTGCTCGAGGTAGAGGGCAATACCGAGGCTCCTACAGGGGCCGCTAATGGCAACCGCCAAATCAGAGAAGTGGCGCAGGGAGTTCACTTGCACCACAAGGACAATCACAATGACTTGACTTTCACTCCGCCTACCAAGGCTCAAAGAGAAGCACCTCTAGGCGGAAAATTATCCTTATTCTCAAAGAACTGGCACATTTTAACCAAGGACAAATGGATTCTGGACATAATAGACAGAGGCTACAGGTTCCACTTCCACACCTTACCAACGAGACAAGGCATGCCAAACCTGCCACAAAATCAAAGGGCAGAGGCGCTCTTACAAGTTTCAAAGCTGTTGCAAATAAAAGCTATAGAAAAGGTTCCTCCTCAGGAACAAGGCCAGGGATTCTATTCAAGACTGTTCCTTGTTCCAAGAACAGCAATGGAGGCCTATACTGGACTTGTCCGTTCTAAACACTTTTCTCATTGTGCCAAAATTCAAAATGCTGACGTTATAGCAACTCCTTCCCATGCTGGGCAAGGGGTCTTGGCTGCTTACTCTGGACCTCAAGGAGGCATACCTGCATGTCCCAATCAGACACAGCTGCAGAAGATACCTCAGATTTCTCGCAGGAACAGAGCATTATCAATTCTCAGCATTGCCGTTTGGCTTATCTACTGCGCCCAGAGTGTTCACGAAATGCCTGGCATCAGTAGTTGCACATTGCAGACTCCAAGGGATTCAAATATACCCTTACCTGGACGACTGCCTCATACAAGCAGACAGCAAACAAACCTTGGTAAAAAAAACTTGGACTATGTCATTCAGTTGCTACAGGCTTTGGGATTCACAGTCAACATTCAAAAATCAAGACTACTGCCATCCCAAAAGATTATTTTTCTAGGAGCAAACCTGGACACACAATCACAAATGGCTTTCCTCACAGAGGAGAAACAGCAGCATTTACCAGATTACTTCAAAAGCCTAGCAAAAGTTACCCAGCTGACCGCAAGGAAAATCCTGCAGACCCTGGGTTTTATGGCATCTTACATTCTTCTGATCCCTCTGGCAAGACTACACATGAGGAAGCTACAATGGTACCTAAAAAGCTTATGGTCTCAGCACAGCCACAACCTAGAAGACGTAATACCACTCATCCCATGCCTGCAGAGGGAATTTTTGTGGTGGGCTCAAGCAAGCCATTTAAACCAAGGCATGCCTTTCAACAAGGTTCAAGCAAGTCAAACCATTACAGCAGACGCCTCAGATCATGGATAGGGGGCGCACATGGAGGACAGATGCATTCAAGGTCAATGGACTCCCACGGAAATGCCTCTGCACATAAATCAGAGAGATGTTGGCAGTGATGCATGCAATAGAAGCCTTTGGAAAATCTCTTCAACAGGGCCATCTGCTAATAAGGACAGACAACACCACGGTCATGTGGTATATAAACAAACAAGGAGGCACTCACTCGTACCCCCACTGCAGACTAACAATGGCTCTTTAGGAAAAATCCCTGAAACTGAACATCCACTTGCAATCCCAGTTTGTTCCAGGCAAGGACAATGTTCTGGCGGACAGGTTGAGCAGAAATTTCTTGGATCCACACGAATGGATGCTGCATCCACACATTTTCTCACAAATAACAAGTGCATGGGGAAGACCGGACATAGATCTCTTTGCTTCTCACCTCAACCATCACCTGGAGAAGTTCTGTTCAAGGACGCACCATCCTCTAGCCTGGAGAACGGATGCCCTCTCCTTCAGCTGGAATGCCCTAACAATTTATGCATTCCCTCCTCTACCATAACTGACCAAGGTGTTACTGAAGATCAAAGCAGACCAACCAAAAGGAATTTTGATAGCACCAGACTGGCCAAGGCAGCACTGGTATCCATTGCTACTGAGCATAACTCACACCAAACCATGGCCCTTGCCTCAATGGCCTCTGCTCTTTCAGAAAAAGTACAAGAAATCTTGCTGGAAGCACGCAGACCTTCCACCAGAAAAACCTATTCAGCCAAGTGGAAGAGATTCATCATCTGGAATGCCAGCAAGGATCATAATGAGCATACCACAGATATTAGAATACCTGGCAGAAATGTTTCATAGTGGCCTCTCATATTCTTCCATAAAAATTCACGCTTCAGCAATCTCAGCAAAATACAACTGTGATCCACCTGTGTTTTCACATCCCTTGCTAAGACAGTTTCTAAGAGGGATAAAGAATATCAAACCTCCCAGAAAACCACCAGTACCTGCATGGGACCTCAATTTCGTCTTGGAAAAATTAACTCTTCCTCCTTTTGAACCAGCAGCATCTTCAGAAATGCAATTTCTCTCCTGGAAAATGGTTTTCCTGTTGGCAGTTACCTCAGCAAGAAGAGTCTCGGAGATACAGGCCCTGATGGCAGTATCTCCCTTTCTCATTTTTCATCAGGACAGAGTTTCTCTAAGAACCAATCCTTCATTCATGCCAAAAGTGATATCCAGGGTGTCTCTAAATCAAGCAATTCACCTGCCTACCTTCTTTCCCAATCAAAGTAGGGGGGAAAAGCTGCTGCACACTTTGGACATACACAGACAATTACGCTACTACTTGGACAGAACCAAGACCACCAGAAAGTCTGACCAACTATTTGTAGCTTATGCTGCTGGAGTGCAAGGAAAGGCAATCTCCAAACAAACAATTTCAAAATGGATTGGACACTGCATCAGATTCTGTTACTCTTTCCATGGAAAAGGTGTGCCAGCCAATATTAGGCCACACTCCACCAGAGCTATAGCCACTTCCACAGCCTTTCTAAGAGGAGTGGCTACAAAGGACATTCTAGAGGCTGCTACATGGAGCTCCATGCACACATTTACCAAACACTACAACCTGCCTTTATACTCCAGATCCCGAGCAGGCTTTGCTTCGGCAGTCCTGCAGGGCATTTTAGCTACACCATCCCTTTCTTAGATCCTACCACCCCCAGCTTGGCTATGGTATTCAACCCATATGTCAGGACTGCAGTTGCATTCTTGAAGGACATAGTACAGTTTTGTACCTACCATAAATGTAGATGTCCGATAGATATGCAACTGCAGTCAGGTTTTCCCTCCCTCCTACCCCTCTGTAATTCTCCTTTGAGTCCACTCCCCCTTTTTCTAATTAGCTGGGGATATCTGTTATGGTGTATCTGTTTATTACTGTTGTGCATGTCTGGAATTTTTTATCCATTCTCTAAATTTAGCCTTCCTTGGAGGGCACCTGGCATCTGGGGCAAGAAACACTGAAGAAGATGGCGCTGGCTGATGCTTTTATACCCCAGCCGCTCTGACGTCGGGGAGAGGGCGACATCAGCCGACGCCGGACCCAGACTTTGGAATCCGGCCGACCGAGGGGCTGCCTGAGGCAGGACAACCCACATGTCAGGACTGCAGTTGCATATCTATCGGACATCTGCATTTATGGTAGGTACAAAACTGTACTTTTCAGGTTGTCTGTTTTGTGCTAGATTTAACCAACGCACTATTAAGCATCAGTATGGTTTTGCATTAAACTACTTTGGGTGCAGGTTTAATTATCCAGAAATGTCGTCTGATAGCCATCCGACTACCAGAGTTCACAAAAAACGCAAAGAAAATGATAGACAACAGAGGCCCAAAACCGATGAAGGTTCTCCTAAGCCAGTCACCGGTTCTCAGTGAGGTGCTTTCGCAGCCCCTGACGCCCGCTACTTTAGAGTCGCAGGCCACTACAGACTCCCATGTGGAGTCGGCTATGCCGATGGAAACTCAAGGTATTGGAGCCTTGGACAGTATTCCTTCAGATGGGTCCGGAGCCGCAGAGCAGGCACCGGTTTCTGAGGGTGTATTCAGACCTAAACATCTGTACATTAAACCGACTTCAGCTTCAAAGGCAAAGACTAAAGCACCTTCAAAGACAAAGAAACAAACTCAAGAGCCACATGGACAGGCCTCCATGCCCAAAAAACAGATGTTCAAAATGGCCGAAGACTTGATTACCTTGATCAGGGGTTCCCATCCCCCTCCTGATAAGAGGCCTAGGCAAGAGACAGACTATGAATCTTCAGATCAGGTTTCTATTTCTTCTGATTCCTTTTCTGACCAGGAATATTCTCTTCCCCCATATGAGGAATTCTGATGCTGAAGAATCTATTCCTTCAGCTTCTCCTTTTGAGGACTATTCTTTTGGGGAACCTTACATACCATGAGGGAGCATTTCCACTGGGAGAGCCAAGATTTTTCAGAATCTAAGAAGAGGCTCAGGGACTACCTTTTGCTACCTCAACACAGGCCTCTAGCCATTTCACCTGTGTTAGACATTGTAGATGTGTTTTCAGAGGCTAGTCTGACCCCTGACTCCTTACCTCCAGCTCCTGTTAAGCCTGACAGATATTACAGGGTTCCTGACTCTCACAAATTCCTTTTCAAAAACCCTGCTGCAGACCCAGAAACTATTTCACAGGGTCCTAAAGGGGTTAAGGCTTCTGCTGCAAAAAAAAACCCTACCCCCTCTGACAGATTCAAGGGCACTGGATAGATGGGGAAAAAAGGTTTACACATCTGCTACCTTGGCTATAAGGGCCTTAAACTGTCAGTTTCATATGCTTAAATATCAGCAACATGTCATGGCATTGCTTAAACAGAAAATGTTAAACTCTGAATGTGCAGAAAACAAGGAAATGCAGGATATATTGCATGCAGCTGAACAAGTTGGAAAGCATACTTTGCAATGTGGTTTTGATTCTGTGGAGGCCTCCTGCAGGCCCGCAGTTACGGGTTCTGTAATTAGGAGGCATGCTTGGTTAAAGGAACAAAATCTGCCTGATCATGTCAAAGTTAAATTATTAGATGCACCTTTACAGCATGATACTTTGGTGTTAAGGCAGAAGATGGAGGACAAAGCTACATCTTTGCAAACTGTCAAAGATTTTTTACAAGTACAGCCACCTAGGTTTAGTAGACACTGGCCTACAAAAAATCGGTCCTTTCCTGTGCCACAGACCTCAAAGGGGCAGATCCAGATGCCCTAGAGGTAGATCCCAGGGTCAAGGTTCATAAGGTCAAAGCAATGGGGTGCTTATACCTCCAAAAGTGGAGAAGACAAATCACAACCTTTCAGGAAACAGTCCCAATGACCCCCCCACCCTACCTGCACCAAGCACTTATTTCCTGGCAGGACACTTAGGGGGAAAATTAGCACTTTTTTCTCAAAATTGGCACATTATAATCCAGGGAAAGTGGGTTCTAAATATCGTGTCACAAGGCTACAAGTTTCATTTCCATACCCTGCCAAAGGCAAACGGCTGGCCATATCTGCCAAAAAAATCAATGGGCAGAGGCACAAAAACAAGTCTCATCCCCCTCATGGACATGAGGGCCATTCAGCAAGTGCCAGAGCAAGAGCAGGGACAAGGATTTTACTCAAGACTGTTCTTGGTACCCAAAAAGGACAAGGCCTGAAGGCCAATACTGGACCTATCTATTCTGAACACATTTCTGGATATAGCAAAATTCAAAATGTTGACTTTGCAGCAGCTTCTGCCCATGCTGGGCAAGAACGCTTGGCTTGTAACTTTAGACCTAAAAGAGGCATACCTGCATGTCCCAGTCAGACAAATATGCAGAAGATACCTGAGATTCAATGCATTACCAATTCTCTGCACTGCCCTTTGGCTTATCTACTGCGCCCAGGGTCTTTACAAAGTGCCTGGCACCAGTGATTGCTTTCTGCAGACAGAGGAATGCAAATATATCCTTACTTGGACGATTGTCTAATTCAAGCAGAGAACAAAGACATCCTTCTACAGCATCTGGCCTTTCTGAAAAAACTTCTGACATGCCTAGGGTACGCAGTCAACAAAAATAAATCAAAGCTAGTACCTTCTCAAGAGAGAATATTCCTGGGTGCAAGCTTAAATACAACTGCCCAGATGGCTTATCTCACGCCAGACAAACAAAGGCAACTGACTACCTATTTCAAAATGTTAACAACAAAGGCCCAGTTATCTGCAAGAAAAATCTGCAGGCTTTGGATTTCATGGCATCCTGCATCCTAATTCCATATGCAAGACTGCATATGAGGAAACTTCAATGGTACCTAAAGTGTTTGGACTCAACATTGCCACAGCCTGGAAACTATAATTACTCTCATTCCCTGCCTGCAACAGGAGTTTTGATGGTGAGCAAAGGCTTGTCACCAAAACAAGGGACAGCCATTCACATTACCCCTACCCAGGCAGACACTAACAACGGATGCATCAGATTATGCCTGGGGAGCCCACATGGCAGGAAGATGCATTCAGGGCACCTGGACCTCAAACCAAATGCATCTACATATCAATCAAAAAGAGATGCTAGCTGTTCAAAATGCCCTGATCCGGCAACACCACGGTCATGTGGTATGTAAACAAGCAGGGGAGCACACATTCTTACCCCCTTTGCAGACTAGCCATGACTTTGTGGGACACCGCATTAACTTACCAAGTACATCTGCAGGCACAATTCCTGCCAGGAGGGAAAAATACTCTGGCAGACGAACTAAGCAGAAACCTCATGGATCCCCACGAGTGGCAGCTGGATCCACAAGTCTTCAGCATGATAACGAGGAAATAGGGATGTCCGGACATAGATCTATTTGCCTCCCCTCACAACTACCAACTAAAAAGATTCTGCACAAGGATTTATCACAGACAAGCATGGAAAGTGGATGCCCTATCCTTCAGCTGGAAAAACCTATCAATGTTAAGTTGTCAATCTCACCTTCATTCTTGCTGGATGGGTTCGGAGCCGAACCTCAGCTCCGACTCGGCCTATTACTAAAGCTCGAGAGCTATTTTTACCGGCTCGAGGCTATCCTATGTCTCATAATGCTAGGCGTGATATACCCAGATCTCATTTGCCGCTTCAGCTACGAGGTTGCGTCTTTTTGCTGGCTCGGGTTGTATAAAAATTTTTTCTTAGTTTTAGTCAGCTTTTTGGGTTAAAATATTAGCGATAGTGTTTTATAGTTACTACCCTTTAGATCCCTGTTTAGGATTCCCTCTTAGGTATTTTTTATACATTTTTTTTCCCTCACCTAATAGGCCCTTGGCCAATCCTCTTTACTACTTATTGTCTGTAGTTGTATAGGTTCATAGGTTTATACTAGGCTATCTGCCCTAAGGCATTTATAAGCCTAGCCCAAATTTTTGTGGCTTACGCCACCCCTTATATGAAAAAATACTGTGCCCATTAGTTTGTTGTGCCTCTGTCCAGCAGTGACACAGAGATGATTCCCGGGGTAAACCTACGATCTCCCATCCACAGGTCTAGATTTCTCTTGAACAGAGTCAGCGAGGTGCTCTGCCTCACATGGACCGGGATTTTATTCCACAGCATAGGGAGTCTCTGAGTGATAAATCTATCCCTCCAGCACGTCCTATTTATATCCGTGCTAAGGTTTAAGTTGCTTGCTCTAGTGGTTTTGGTGGATTTGGATTTTTGAGGTGGAGCATGTCCATTAATTCCGGGTTCGACATGGCCTTGTATGTCAGGCACATGTCACCTCTGAGCAGGCGGTATGCGACTGAATAGAGCTGGAGTTTCTTCAATCTGGCAGCATATGACAGATTTTGGAGTCCCTTTATCCTTTTGGTGAGGAACTTTTGGGGTCTCTCCAATTGCTGCAGATGTCGGGTGAGATACATCCCGAATGGGGCATTGTACTCTATCATTGGTCTGATAAGTGAAGAGTACAGGGAAACAATAACCTCACTAGATCTGGATGTGAATGCCTTCATGATCAGGTGGGCAATGTAGAAGGTCTTTCTAAACACTTTAGCAATGTGAGTGTCAAAAGAAAGGCCACTGTCAACCTGGGTCCCCAGGTCCCTGATAACCTCTTCTGTGCTTAGTGGATTGCCACCTATATGGTAGCTTGGGGTTACCTTGTTTTTCCCGAAGGGTATGACTATACATTTTTTGGCGTTTAACTTCAGGCCATGGCTCTGGCACCAGCTATCTGTTTCCGTGAGTCCCTTCTGAAGGATATCCGTGTCTGATGCACTTTCCACTATGGCGCCCAGTTTGCAGTCGTCTGCAAACTTTGTCAGCGAAAGTCCTCCTATGTTGGCCTGTACTTCTGAGAAGTAGATGCCAAACAATAGGGGGCCAAGGACCGAGCCCTGTGGGACACCACTTGTGACCGGCTTGGAGTCTGACACAGCGCCAGCAATGTGTGTGCCTAGTTAGATTGTATTAATAAGTGTGGGGTTTTGTGTTATTACTGGTCCGTTAGATTTTTTTTGTGTGTGTTTGGTGATTGTGACTAGGCCTCCCTTAGTTGTCTGCCAGTCATCCCCTTTCAGGATGTCTAAAGACACTAAGGTCTCGGGCTTCAAGAAGTGTGACTCGTGCTGTCAGAAGATGTCTGACAGACGGTCACACTTTTTGTGTATATTGCTTGGGCCCTCTGCACCTGCAGGACTCTTATTCTGTCTGCCATGCGTTCAGCCCAAGAGTCCTACAGGAACGCAGAAACAAGCTTATTTTGAGAGGCTTGTTAAAGCCTGAAGGTTCCCCAGCTAAGCCTTCGTCGGGCAAACCTAAGCCCGCCAAACTGTCGGCTCCATGTTCGGAGCAGTCGCCGAGCAGTGCTACTACTACCACTGCATCAGTTCTGTCCGGAACCGATGATTCCGGGCCTCAGTCTGCTCCGACTCTGCTGTCGGAGCCGTCTTCGAGCAAGAAGCATTCCAGGTCTCCTTCCCTGGAATCGGTCCATTCGGCTCCGAAGTCTCCCTTGTTATCGGAGCGGAGTCACAGGTCTCATTCCTCTCTGTCTTTCAGGCTGTCGGACCATGACCTCGAGAGGGTGATTAGCAGATTACTTAAGTCGCAGGCGCTGGCCCAAGTGTTGCATAGCCCTCCATCAGGCAGCGGCTTTCACTACTCCCTCTTCGATTCCTTCTCGTACTTTTCCTGTGAGCTCGGAGCCGGAGATCGTAGGGGTCGGGACCGTCTGAGCCGATACCACCCCTTTGGGCTCCCTCGTCTGCTTAGATCTCTTCCTTGGTTCCATCCTTGGAGGGATCCGGGCACCGGGACTCTCGTCGGCTGCGAGGGGGTGAGTTGCATCGGACCCTTGTCCCGACCCCGTTCTCCCTCTCGGAGATTCGGCACAGGTGAGACAGGAGGAGTCCTTGTCTCTTCGGAGAGGGGACCCTCTTCCCTGCCTGATAGGGGCGGGGCACCTTTGAGGTCATGAGGAGTGTGCTGGCCCCTGTGCCTGCTCCACTGTCAGCTCCTATGGCTCCTTCCCTCTATGGTGCCTGCTTCAGTCTCTACCCGCTCTCTCGATCCCGAGCATGGAGAACTGACGCTGCAGGTAACCCCATTGGGCGTTTCCTGCTCTTCCGAGGCCTCCCCTGATCCTTCAGGGGAGCCCCCTCGAAAGAGAAAATGCAAGAGGAAGCATGTAGACTCCCCTGAGTCAGTCACATCGGACACTGACTTGGATGACTCCGAAGGGTCCCCAAGGTCCCCCTCTGAGGAGGTCTCATTTTCTGACATCCTGGAGATTCTTAAGCAGAGGGGAAACTGGTCTGCCCTTAACCTTTCTGAGGACGAGTCTGTGTACCTGGATGCGTTCGGTTCTCGCCCTTCCACCTTCTGGGTGTCTCCACCTTTCGACCCGCTCATGGATGTGGGCGTGGACAGCTCCAGATACTACGGAAACAACTCCCCGGAGGCCTACAAAATTTATTACAACCCCTTTTGACAAGCAGTTTCTAACTAAGGGCATCCCTGTTGATGCCATGGTGGTGGCGGCGGCCACTAAAAAGGAGTTGGCTGACCCTTCAGTACCTGTCCATCCTCCTAATAAGGAATCCATGACTATGGACAGGTATGGCAAGCGGATGTTTTTTCCCCC